>NW_025544685.1:0-224107 GCF_011800055.1 Colletotrichum gloeosporioides
TATATATTATATATATATCCCTAAAAACTAATAAAACTCTATACGTAGGTTTTATAGGGCTTACTATTCTCACTAGGCGGATTATCTATTTATCTAGGCCTCCCCTAGCAGCTAAGAAGCGCTAATCTTAACCCCTATAATCTGATAGTAGTAGCTATAATCATAGCGTTAATTATAGAGGGCGGCGCCTTATATAATCGCTGATTATATAACGCGCGTCCAGCTTAATTAACGCTGCGTTAGGGCTGGCGTTACTAATAATTAACGTAGTATAGTGATAATATCTTAATATTAAAGGAGTAATAAGTTATAGTAATATAAAGAGGGAGATACCTACCCCCTAGCGATTCGCGCTCTCTTTATATACCCCTATAGGTAGCTATAGAGGTTTCTCTATAAAGCCTAAGCTATCCTAGCCCTCAAATATTTCCCTATAAGAGTTATATAGTAGTTAATAAGGTGCGCCTCCAGGCGGCAAACTGCGAAGAAGAAAAGTTAGAAGGGAAGAAAGAAAGAATTTAGTGGAATTGTCGATACTGATTTCGTTTAACCATGCAATAGAAAATAGGTTAACAGTTTCTCATACTTCTTAGAAATTTTCATTTCTGTTATTTGAAGTAATCTTTTGTTTATTGCTTGCCTAAATTTGAGTCTAGGCTCTGTAGCACAGTTTTTGCTCTGGGCTCAAAATCATCCTACATTTGATACTTGCCTTCTGTGTTCTCAGCAGTACTGTATACACTAGAAGCCTCAACATTTCTTCCTATCAGATGACGATCTGAGAGTGTTTAAAATATGTGTCCTGAACCAACCACGACGCTGTTTCTCTTGAATCAACAGCTTTGAGGCCGTGAAGATCGTAGCCAATCGCTGATTTTGCCCGGGACCAACATGTCGTTCATACTTGGCGCTGAACGTGTCATTTGAGATTTGGCTGTACGATCCCGCCACACAGCACCCAGTCGGGATCAGTTCTGCCCCATTTGAGGTTGAAAACCTGGTCCATGGACTGCGATCCAGTGAAAGAATGGCATTTACTTAGTGCAGCGACAGCGGGAGACACTGCGAGGTACTTTCTGTCCGCTTGGTAGAACAATGCCTTCAATCAACAGGCGCCTTTCCCGCAAGACCAGACAACTGGTCTTTGGCGAACTTATTTATAAAATGACGGACAAGGCTCTCTCTGGGCGACGAGCACTCATTGGTCGGTAGAGCATGCTTACCATGGGTCCACAACACCGCCCGTCGTGGAAAGTGGTTGGTCTCAAATTGACGCATCATTGCTTACCCCTCAGGATCAGGCTGAGCAAGGAACCTCCCGTTGTCATCTCTCGACAAACAAACTTCACAACTCACGACATCTTGCCAATATATGGCACCTCATACCTATCCAAATCTTGCATTTCATGGCTGCAAAATGTGTTCCTGCGAGCGACTTCACGATCGGCTGGGTGTGCGCTCTGCCGATCGAGTTGGCAGCTGCTAGCGGGATGATGGACGAAGAGTATGCGCAACTAGATTCTCGTCCGAACGATTCCAACAGGTATACCTACGGTCGGATCGGAGTTCACAACATCGTCGTCGCATGTCTGCCCGCGGGCCAGATGGGCACGAACTCGGCGGCCACGGTGGCGAGCCAGATGAGGAGTAGCTTTGAGTCGCTACGGTTCGGCTTGCTCGTCGGCATCGGCGGCGGCGTGCCAAATCTCGAAGATGACGTCGATATCCGTCTCGGCGACGTTGTCATCAGTCAGCCCTCAGGCCAGTACGGCGGAGTGATACAGTATGACTTCGGCAAGACCGGCGCTGACGGTCGTATTGCCCGGATTGGAAGCCTCAACGCGCCGCCGACCATCCTCCTCAACGCCTTGTCTCACCTTCGGGCTAATGATATTCTGGACAAGACAAAGATTAACGAGTACCTGTTGGAGCTACTATCAAGCAAGCCAAAGTTCGCGTCACCGGGCCCCGATAACGATGTTCTTTACGAAGCCGTATCGCAAAACGTCTCCAGAGCGAGAAGCAAGAAACGTCGTCGTGAGGATGTCGTGGAAAGGGAACAACGCAAAATAACGGCTCCTGCTCTTTTCTTTGGCAACATCGCATCCGGGAACCAGGTCATGAAGGACGGGCCGACGCGTGACAAACATAGTCAAGAGTTGGGGGGAGTTTTATGCTTCGAGATGGAGGCAGCCGGCCTGATGAACAACTTTCCCTGTCTTGTCATCCGCGGCATCTGTGACTATGCGGATGCGCACAAGAACAAGCAATGGCAGCCGTATGCGGCAGCGACAGCGGCAGCGTTGGCCAAGGAATTGCTATGCACTATCCCATCGACAGTGTCAAACGCCGAAAACGTAGTCGAGAATCGTAAGTAGAGAGCATTTAGGCTGTTAGTTGACAGAACTCTAACGTATATCAGCCCTTCATCAACCCCACTTCATTGTCCCATTCGGTAGAAACAAGCATTTTGTCGGCAGAGACGACATTTTGACGAAGCTCCTCAAGAGAATTCCACCGAGCGCCGACGAAGACGCTTGCCAAAGGACTGCCATTATTGGCCTCGGCGGAATTGGGAAGACACAAGTTGCCATTGAAGCTGCGTACCGCGTTCGCCGCGCGCACCCTGACTGCTCCGTGTTCTGGGTGCCGGCAGTAAACACTGCCATGTTTGACAACCATTACCGCAAGATTGGCCAAGCACTCCAGCTCAAAGGCATTGACGGAGCTGAAGCAAACATCAAAACCCTGGTTAAAGATGCCTTGGAACGGGGCGACATCAACAACTGGCTTCTTATTATCGACAATGCTGACGACATCGACTTGGTCTTCACTAAGTCAGGGCTTGCGTCATACATCCCCACAAGTCGCAAAGGCTCTGTCCTGCTCACAACTCGTAACAACATTGTCGCTGCGAGATATGACCGTACAGTTGCCATCAACCTTTCCAAGATGGATGCCGAAGAAGGTGTAAAGCTCTTACACAGTGGCTTGGATGAGAGCCAGATCGACCAGGGGCAAAGCACGACTCAGCTCCTCGTACGGCTCGCGCATCTGCCGTTGGCCATCCGGCAAGCATCTGCTTATTTGAGAGCCAACCAGGCCACATCAGTATCCCAGTACTTGGAATACTGCGACACAAGCGACGAGGAACAGATCGCGTTACTCAGCGAAGATTTCGACGACCAGGATCGATACCAAATTATTCAGAACCCAGTCGCTACGACATGGCTGATTTCTTTTGAGAATATTGCGCGAGATAAGCCCCTCGCAGCAAAATATCTCAGTTTTATCTGTTATCTCGCGGAGAAAGATATTCCAATGGCTCTGTTGCCTCCTGGGGACAACACCAGACAGTCTAATGAAGCAATCAACACACTCCTGGCCTATGCCTTCATCCAGAAGCGAAGCTCCGCAAAAAGTTTTGATGTTCATCGTCTGGTACGCTTGGTCATGCGGACCTGGCTGAGGGAACACGACAAAGAAGAGCAGCAGATAACAGAGACGATCAACCGACTATCTGTGGCGTTTCCTTTGCCGAAAATAGACGATAAGAGAGATTGGATTGTCTACGTACCACATGCACAAGCAGTCTTGAAGATGTCGAAGCTGAGAAACAATGGGAAAGCGCTCTGGGATCTGTTGCGTAAAGTAGGAGACGGCTATCGATGCGTTGGCAAGTACGCAGAGGCAGAGAAAACGCATCGAGAGGTACTGGAGCTGAAACAGGGGATACTGGAACCAGATGATCCAGAAGTCCTCGATAGTCTGCGCGACTTAGGAAATACCCTGGGCTATTCCGCCTTAAATGTGGAGGATGACCAAGCGAAGTACCACGAGGCGGAAACCATGTTTCGGAGAGAACTGCAGTCACGGATGAAAATAACCGGACTAAAAAACTTTCATACTATCAGAGCTCTGGAAAACTTGGCAGGTACACTTGGAGAACAAGGTCAATACGTAAAGGCAGAGCAGATGTACCGGCAGGTAGTGAAGTTAAGAACGAGGTTATACGGGCTAGAGGACGGCCTGACCATAAAATCCCTAATTTCTGTCGCAGATACCCTTGTGGAGCGACAGAAGTATGGGAAGGCAGAGAAGATATATCGAAAAGCACTTAGATTGAGTGAGAGGGGCTTAGAGCCAGAGAATCTTGTCATTCAAAAACTCTTGTCTCAGATGGCGTTTTTACTGAGAAAGCAAGGGAAAGTCATTCAGGAAGAGCGGATGTCTCGACATGTACTTAAATGGAACATGAAGTTTCGGGGACCCGAAAATAAGTTCACGCTTGACAGCGCGGAAGGAGTGGCAGATACGCTTGAGCGCCAAGAGAAGTATGACCAGGCAGAGAGATTGAGGCGGCATGTGTTTGAGGTTAAGGAGAGGGTTCTAGGATTAGAGGACCATGAAACCCTCGATTCCATGAAAAGCTTAGCAAATTTACTAACCAAACAGAGGAAGCATGAAGAGGCAGAGTCGTTGAATCGACTGGATTTAGTAGTCAGGGAAAGACTCTCAGGACCAGAGGATCCTCGTACCATCCGGGCCATGGAAAGCTTGTCATGGACGCTGTGTGATCAAGATAAGTTTGAAGAGGCAGAGTCATTGAGACGGCTGGTGTTAGAAGTCAGGGAGAAACTCTCAGGACCGGAGGATACTCGTACTATCCAGGCCATAGAAAGCTTGACATTTACGCTGGATAAACAAGGCAAGATTAAGGAGGCATGGAAAATGCGCCAGCGAATAAGGAATCGAAGGAGAAGCTAGGAAAGTTATGAGGCCAGTCAAATAGGGCCCGGAGAGATAATCAGGAATCAAACGACATTGTTGTGTCTCCAAAGTGGTGCTGGCTCTTGTTTTCTGTTTACATTAATAGACACATGACACGAAAATATCAAAGACGCCATCATCTCTCAACCATCACCCACTCTTCTTCTTCCCAGCAGCAGCCCTCAAAGCCGCAACATCCCTCCCCCAAACAACAGCCAACGCCGCCGCCCCCGGCCCAACCACACAACTCCACATGACCGCCTTCCCCAGATCCATCACAACCTGTCCCACCCCGGCCCTCGCATACGCCATATACGCAAGCCAGCTCCACGTCGCCAGCGACGCGCAGTACATATCCCACTGCAACAGCGCCAGAATCCCCTTCTCCAAACTCGCCATGGGCGCGGTGCTCCACGGCCACGTCGGGCGCAGAATCTGGCCTAGCATCTCCAGCGGCGCCACGCCCGCCGCGGCCTCGGATTTCAGCACGACGTAGCCAACGACGCCATAGTGGCACGCCGTCGCGAGGGCGAGGGTGAAGGTGTATATCCTGCCGAAGCGCGCGATCTTGGTCTCTGAGGTCTCGAGGCGGGCTTCCGGGGCGGTGGTCAGTTTGGGCAGGACGGCTTGGAGGATGCCGGTCCAGAGGGGGAAGGCCTGCCAGATTGCGAGGGCGGCTTCTTGGAAGTAAGGGGAGAAGAACTGGGTGCGGGGCAGGCCGGCGAGGATGCTGGGGAGGAGGACGCCGAGAGACCACGCGGTTGTGACGGTCTCGCCGTCGGCGGGGGGAATGGAGATGGCGTCGGCGAAGGTGAAGGTGCTTGCGGCGGATGGGATCTCGGAGGTCCAGAGCCAGGCGAGGAAGTAGAGGGGAAGGGTGACGCCGAAGGTTATGAGTTGCCAGAGCATTCCCCAGACGGTGGTGCTGTTGCGGTCAGTTAGTTGAGCGGGTTCCTATGAAAAAGGATGTGGTGAAGACTCACTAAGAAACGATCTTGCCGCGGTTCCCAGCCCGCATGCCCTCGACGATGATGAGCATATGCACCGCCAGAAGCTGCCCAGCCATGAAGATGGAGAAGAGCGTCAGGGGCAGGTCGGTGCCCTGGACGATGGGCTGGAAGAAGCGCACCAGCATGGTGAGCAGGCTGTCGAGCGGTCTCACGGTGGTGAAGGTGATGGGCTCGGCCTCGAGGCTTTTCGCGACGACGTCATTGAGGCCGTTGGCGTTGCCGAGGTCGTTGATGGCGATCTTGGCGAGGTAGAAGTTGGCGAGGAAGATGGCTGTGAATACTGTGCGAGACATGTTGAGTGAGTGAGATGTGCAGTGAGATATGGAGTGAGTTGAGTGGAGTGAGATGTTCAATGAAATGGATGAGTGCGGGTTCAATAAAACTGAAGGATCACCAAACGCAGCCTGTGAAGAAGGAAGACGGGAGACGTTGCATGGGGACGACGGAACGGCCGGGCTTGGGTTGGTGAGTGGTCGGCATTTCATCTGAAGTTGTCCATCCGCACGCTTCCTCGGCCAAATAGTGAGGGTCCGTCGGTAAGAATCAAAGCCGATGTAAACTTTCACGAATTGACGAATGAGCGACCGTCTAGCGTGAACTTGAGCAATTACTATGATAATTTAACTTAATTACGCAAGCCTTCTGAGGCCCTCCCATCCCTTTTAGATAACGCCGTATGTGATGCAGTAAATTACAATAATGTGAATGCGCGTTTCGATGCCTTTTCATCGACGCGAATCATCGTGTCTCATTTTCAACCCCAGCAAACGCAGGGCGAAAGGCTTTGTACATCTGCGCCGCGATCTGATCTAGTCAGCTGGACGTCGTGCTGCCGGGAAGAGCCTCTGGGGATTCGAGCCATCCGCGAGAGGCGGCATCCTTGATACCGGCGAACCAAAGGTTGGCCATCTTTTGGTAGCCAGCGTCATTAGGGTGGGTGCCGTCGACCAGGTCGCTCTTCAGTGGGCCTTGGTCAGAGTGCATGTCAACGATGACGACCTTTCTGGACTTGGCCTGCTGCTCTTCGACAAGCTTCTTGAACTGCTCGTTGACCTTCAGGACGCAGGCCTCGGTGTTGTTGTTGCCATTAGGCAGGAGGGTGGAGAGTACGATGGAGGCACGGCTGGATGTGGACCAGACGTACTCCATCATTTCGAGCGTGCGAGCGCCGGCGTTGTCGGTGTCGTAGCTTTGAACGCAGTCGTTTGTGCCGGCGTTGATCAGGACGAGGTTTGGCAGGGTCTCGGGGACTGAAATCTTGGCCTTGGCGAGGACCTGTTCGATGCGGAGGCCGGGCCAGCCCTCGTTCTGGTTGTCTTCCATGGTGCCGTTGGGGTTGTTGCCAACCATGTCAACGGGGTTGCCGTCTGTGATGAGTGCGTTGCGCAGGTCTTGGCGGTAGCCGTTGCCATCTGAAGACTGGACTCCGTGGGTGATTGAAGCGCCAAGGGGCATGATGCGGAGGGAGACATTGCCGCCGACGAGGATGTTGAAGTCTGCTCTTCCGTGGAGGGCCGGGGGCTGATGCGCGGGGGCGGCGTAGACTGGGGCTCGTTAGCAGCCGTTGGAGAAATCGGAGAAGGTGGGCTTACCGGCACTAGAAGCCAGGAGCATGGCCGCCGAGAGATAACCGTTTGAATGCATGATGGACGGAGGATGTAATCGGTGATGACTTGAAGGTCCGGCGTTCGAAGGCGGGGTTGTAACCGGTCACAAGATGTTTTGAAGCGTGTTGACAGACTGAGACGTTTCGACGAGACGGGCGACGGGTAGGTTAAGTACGAGGAGAGGCGTGATCCATGATTGAGCACCTAAGGAGGTACCTAGGGGACAAGCCAAGAAAATAAGCTCATGGTTGGGCCTCTGGATCGGTGGCAGGGTCGGTCCTTGGTGCGACCGGTACCTGGTTGCGTTACTGCGCATTAGTGCGACGGAGGGAGGGATCAGTCTGCGGTTCCCTGGTGCAAGCTCCAAAGTCCCTTTTGGAGGATCGGACGGCTCATTGGGATTGTCATTGGACCATGGCTGGGTTGGGCAAGGTGCAAGTCAGTGGGTGGGCAGGGATGAGACGGACGGGGAGGTCTGGATGACATGACATGGCAGTTGATGCCCGTTGCTGCTGCTGGTGTCTATGTGCATGTAGTGCCTGGCTGTAAGCGAGTTGAGGCGAAGACGGGATGAGACCGAGAGGACTACTCGCAAGTCGGGAATAGCGTCGAAGGATGGAGGTGAGGATGGAGGTGAGGACGGAGCGGGACTAAGACGAGGGAGGCGCGGAAAGGATGCAGACACGGCGGAGGAACGGCGGCGCTACTGTTGTCGTCTGCCACTCTAGAGGGAAGGAAGGAGGGCAGAATGCTGCTGCCTGCTCTGGGAAATTTGGAGATTTGATGGCAGGAGCACCCCATTGCGTGTTTCCCATTGTTTGATGGGGAAGGACACACACAAGTCCCTTTCCTTCCGTTTCTTGTAGGTACCGACCTTAGACTGTGACTGCCACGCGAAAGAAGAAAGAAGCACCCGCAAACACAAGCAAGAGCAGGCGCAACACACGGCAAACAGGCAGGCAGGGGCTGCTGCTGCACTTGCCGTGAATGGCAAGTTTGACTTTTACGGCAAGTTCAGGTCGGCCTGGGGCAGGTGCAACCCCCCGCACAAGTGGTAGATCTCTGGGTCACAGCACGAGGTGGATGCAGGGGAAGGAGGGCGCATCCACGATAGGCACCTGCCATGCATGCTGTGATGTTTCGACCTGCTCCTTCCTCCTCATGTCCCGAGGAAGTCGGACTCGGGTGGCTTGCCTTCTCTTTTTGTCGTGGCTTACTTCTCAGAAAATCGCCAAATGGCATGATGGATTTTATTTCGCAGCATGACAAGATAGATGCACCAGAAAAAGAAGGAGGGAAGTGGCTGGGGAAGGGGATGGGGATGCTGTTTTTGGCGTCATCCCGCATGGCTTCAGCGACCGTCATCCCTGATCACCCGCCCGGACACGCCAGGTCTTGTCTCCCCTTTTTGGCCTTTTTGGCACCTCACCGCCCAAGCTGGACGGCCAGCCCGCGGTAAGGCGGATGGAACGAACTCTTGGCCCCAGCTAATAATTATTTTCCGACCACCATCCAGTTTCACCTTGACGACACAGCCGCAGCCCGGCCTCTTTCCCTTGCTTTTCTCCCTGCCGCCTGATATTTTCATCCAACTGCCCTATGGATACATCGCACTCCAGGCAGCTTGGCTGCGGCAGTTGACCGTCGAGTGGGACTGCTGACATCTTCCGAGCTGCATCACTTCCATCAAATCCCCGAGTGCCCACCGCCGGCATCTCATCTTATCCACCTCGTCTGCCTCTGCCGCCTCTCATTGTTCGGCTCGGTCTTTTGAGATTGAGACCCAGCCAGCACCACCGCGAAGGATTGCTTCTAATGACGGCGGCACCCAAAGCCGGACGCGAGCTAAACCTCGACAGGGACGAGATGCTGCGAAGCTGACAGGACCGCATACGACGCCACAACATTGTCCCTGCGTATGCAGTCGGGCCCCTTTCTGACGTCACCCTCTAGAGCGCCGCCAAACAAGCTAACAAGCTGCATACTGCTGTCGACATCACACTTGGCAACAATGCCGGAGAATATTGAGCAGCCATTCAAGCACGCGATCGGTATCAAATGTCATCGAACAATGCGATGCGATGATGCGTCGATGCGGCGTGAAATGGGCCAAGACGCCAGCTCGGCAGATGCCTACCGGATTGCAACCTTGCCATGATACCTTCCTTGGTCTTCACGTGGGATAGTAGTAGATCAATAAGCTCTACGGATATTCTGGAAGCAATCGAAGCAACCGACGCAGTTTGCGACCCAAGAACAGAAACAGACTACCTGCCGGCTGGCGGTAATCCTCGCAATTACTTGTATTTTGCAACGTTGTTTCATCTATGAGGCACAGGACATTTCTCACCGAGACCGCTACTAGTGTCAACCGAGTCACACCGAATAGCTCACGACTCAAGTCAGTCAACGGATCGCACAATTACACATCGCTGAACCAGTGCCGCGTACCTTATCTGATGCTTCGAACCAACCGCCGCGACTCAGGCACCGAGTCTCTCAATTTCTGGGCCTGCCAACGCGGATGATCAGTGACGGGTGACAGCGGTCTCATGTCAACTCGACATGCGACCAATGGCTGCCCTCACCGTTACACCCTCTAGCGGCCCGCTGCAGTTCCCGGATTAGCGCATACTACGCAGTTATCTGGTTTCACCCATGAGTCCTCACGAATGCCCTGAACGTGATCAAATTGCGACTTCAAAGATAACCAGAAGTCGCGTCGTCGTGTTCAGATGACGACTTCAGCGATAAGATTGCGAGATACCCCTAGGCTAAGTGGTCCAGCTTTGATTACTTGATAAACATGTTTGCACTCTTTCAAGATGCAACTCACTCTCGACTCCGACACCCAACATCCCATTGATAACGCCTGAAGCCATGTCGAAGCCGCTCAACGATGAAGCCTCCCCGCTTCTGCCCCGCGACGATGCCGGGTCCCACCAATCCAGCCCTTCCAGCTCCTCTGACCCGTCCAACCTCGTCCTCTTCCGTCACGCAGTGGGCATCAACGTCCACCTCCAGCCCCAAGACGATTGCGATCTCGAGTCCGGCCGCATCTCCGCCCTCGGCATCTACGCATCGACCATTGCCGCCCACCGCCGCGTCCGCATCTACCGCATCGTCGCCACCGTCGTACTGTACACCTGCCATGCCGCCCAGCTGATCATCGGTGCCGTGGTGGCCGCCATGGGCCCTTCCGCGGGTACGCACCGGAAGAGCATTACCGTCCTGGGCGCGATCAACACGGCAGTCGCTGGCGTGTTGACGCTCATGAAGAGCCGTGGGCTGCCGGAGAAGCTGCGTCGCGACGAGGTGGAGTTCCGTCGGTTGCAGGACTGGATCGAGGAGACCGAAGCATTATTAATGCTGGGTGTCATTGGAGAGACGAGGGAGGAGGTCGGAGAACTCGTGGCGACGGCGTACAAGAAGTGGAACTTGGCGAATGAGCGGGGAGAAGACATCAGGCCCGAGGGGTACTCCCGTGAAGAGGGAGACAAGAGCAAGAAGACGGGGTTGAACTCCAAGTGGTTGCGCGGGTTGTGATGACTCGACTCATCAGCATCGGGCTATGCTTGTTGAATATCTTGACTTTGTCATATCACAGCCATCTACAGTTTCGCCTTGACGTCCTCCACCGGAAACATTCCCTGAAACCGCTCACCACGCTTTAACATCGGTATGTCGCTCGTCACGCCCTCAATCTCATTCTCGCACCACTCATGAAACCCAAACCCGTTCGCCAGAGCCCGCCCATACGCCTCGCCCCCGTTCTCCCCAAACAGAATCTCCGGGTCGACAGTCCCTAAGCAGATGCTGTACCCGTCCTGGCCGCGGTAATACAGCCACGAGCCGCAGTCCCTGCAGAAGCCGCGCTTCGCGGCCGCTGAGGCGCCGTACTCGGCCAAGCTGGCGGTGGTGTCGGACGTCCAACGGAAGTCCGGCACGCGGTGGAACGCGGTGAAAAGGGCGCCGGACTGGCGGCGGCACTGGGTGCACTGGCACGTCATTGCGTTCTTGACGAAGTCGTGGGAGCGCGGGAGGGTGACGGTGTAGCGGAGCTTGGCGCAGAGGCAGCCTCCGGTTAGGGTTGTTGGCTTGGGGCCGAGGTTTGATTCGTCTGTCATGTTGAAGGATGTGGTTGATTGAATGGGCGCGATGAATGGTTTCAGGTGAGATTTTCGCGCAAGATCGAGGATAGGGAGAGGTGGAATAGGGAAAAAATATTGCCGTTGTTGGTTTTATGTACGAGAAGTGGCGTCCGACGTCAGAATCGTCAACGGCGCCCTTCGGCGGGCGGCCGGGATCACGGGGCCGCCACCACCGCCACAACATGCCAGAACCATCAAATCGGACATTATCATGTCGTAATATTCCTATATGCATTCTATACCGGTCGTAGCCAATCCTGACCGTAGGTATCAACCCATCTAAACCGTCATTCTATCCTTTGCAAACCCGTATCATTCATCGATCCTCCTCGTCCTCCGCAACCCAATACGCCTCCACTTCAGCAATACACGTCTTCGCCGGGATCGTAACCGCAATCGGGAAGCCGCCATAGTCCGGATCGTCGTTCGGCATAATCAAAAACTCTCCGCTGCGCGTCTCGTCACCATTAAACACCCTCAGCGTGCGCAGCGTCCCGTCCTCCGCGACCTCCTTCTCCGCGGCCGCCAGGATGCCCGTGAAGGTCGCCTCCTTGCGCACGCTCTTGAAGCTGACATTGAACCCGCGGCCCACAGCCAAAAACTTGGCGTCGCCGAGGTGGATGATCATGCCCCCGCCAGGACCAGCCTTGCCGAACACGAATGCGCGCTCGATGATGACCTCGATATCGCCGAAGACCTTGCTCCACCGCTCGCCCTTGCCGGCGGGGTCCGCCTCCTCGTCGAAGAAGAAGCCCATGCGGTCTTCCGGCGCGGCGGCGAGGAGGTAAGGCGTGATTTGGGAGAGGAGCTTGTACTCCCGTCCGACGGTCTCAGCGCCGGTGTCGATGCCGAAGGGCGAGGCGCCGAGGGCGCCGTAGGTGCCGTAGGAGAGCCACACTCTCCGGGCGCCGTTCTCGTCGCGGCGCTGCTCGGGGATGAAGAGCGGGTTGCCGGCGTGGGCGGTGTAGTCCCTGCAGACGGTCTCGTAGTTGTGGAAGTAGAGATCCGGCGCGAGGAAGTCGAGGGCCTTTTCCTTGCCGAAGATGGTGTTGAAGCGCCAGATGTCGAGGACGTGCGGGCAGGGCCCGCCGGAGGGGTAGACGCCCGGGTCGGCGCCGCCGCCGACGACGATGGGCACGCCGCGCAGGTCGAGGTCGGAGGCGTCGTCGAAGTTGAGCCAGGTGTTTGTGTACAAGGGTATGTCGTACTCGCGCTTGCCGGCGGCGGCGACGCGGCCGACGTAGGAGGAGATGTGGTAGGCCATGAAGGCCTCGTCGGCGGCGGTGCCGGGGCCGAAGACGGAGGTCCAGGAGTGCGTGCCCGAGGGCGGCGGGGTGGTGAAGCGGGCTTTGAACTTGGGGTGGAGAGCGTCCGCGTGGGAGTGGAAGTGCTTCAGGAGGGGTTCTGGGACGGGTTGGGCGAAGGCTTCGTTGGCGCGGCGGGAGCGGTCGCGGGAGTCGCCGAGGAGGCCTGTCTCGTTCTCGACCTGGACCATGAGCACGGTGTTGTGCTCGCCGTCGACTTCCTTCAGGTGGCGCATGAGGGCGGCGAAGGCTTTGGAGTCGGCGTCGCAGGCGGCGGCGCTGAGCGGGGAGACCATCTCGACGGTGCGCTTGCGGCCGCCGGCCTCGAGGACCTGGACGCGGGGGAAGCGCTTTGTGTCGCGTTTGACCCAGCCGGGGGCGTAGGTGGAGATGCCGTTCTTGTAGGTGCCGAACCAGAGGAGGACGAGGTGCATTTTGTGCTCGCGGGCGCCGGCGAGGACGGCGTCGAGCTCGGCGAAGGAGAAGGCGCCCTCTGTGGGCTCGATGTCTTCCCAGGTTATGGCGCCGAGGAGGGTGTTGACGTGGTTGTGCTTCATGGGGCCCCAGACGGAGGACATGAAGCGGGCGGAGGAGAGGGAGGAGTTGTGCAGCTCGCCGGCGAGCATGAGGAAGGGCTTGCCGTGGAGGATGAGCTGGATGTTGCCGTTGGGGAAGCGGTGGAGGTGGGGGGGTTTGGAGGCGTCGAGGGCCGTCATGATGGGCGAGTTTGGTGTTGTGTCTGATGTGTGTGTATGGGTATGAAGAGGAGGGGGGAGAAACGAGGGGAAGAGGGTTGGTGGTCAGTGAGAGAGAGTGAAGATGTAGAGAGAGAAGAATAGACTCTCAGAAACAATCGTGAGGTTGAGAGAGGTTGAAGTAATGGTGTCTGATATCTCGAGTCAACATTTTCCCGAGGATGTAAATGCAAGTAAGCTCCGTCATCTACGGAGTACGTAACCTATGTCAGGCCAGCTTGGGTTTATCGGAGCCGCACCAGCAGCAGCGTGACACCACCGGCGGAAGACCCTCCTTTTCGGATCCGCTCTTCGTGAGGAAAACCCGACGGTGCCAGCTCCTGCTGCTTGCCGCTCCAACGAGATCCGTCATTCGTCCTCGCTGGCGGCGTTCGGAACGATCCCCAGGCCCACTGATTCTGTGAAGCGGGAACATGATTGCAGATCACCTGGTGGTTGGTGGGTGGTGGTGTGGCGCCACCGGAGACGGGCCGAGGGGAGATGCTTAGACTAGATGGGGGGTTGAAGAGCTTTCGGAAATACTTCGCATCTATTCGAAGTCTTTGGATGTTTGGTTTCAAGGAACAGGAACCGGACTCAATATTGATGCTGGAATGAATGCTTGTTTCCCCGCAATTCAGCAAATGGTCAACTTGACGAGATTACTTGCATCTAAAGTCTCATGTGACTCTTCGCCGGCGTTGCATGGCATGATGGACTGAAGCTGCAAAAGTCCGGAAATACTTCGCATTTACTCCCCCCATGTCTGAGGCTTTGTTTGTCTCTCCTCATAACCCACATTGCCAAAAACAAAAAAGTCTCCGCTGGTGGATGCGTGGAGTCTGTTCCATTGCAGCGGGGAACATCGGGCGGTCCTTGCACCACTCCTTGCTGTCTCTCTGTCTGCCAGTCTTCCCACTTTCCCGGGAATATCATGTAATGTCTTATTCTCTTTGTATTTTTTTCATCTTATTTTACTCCTTTGGGGCTATTGTCTATTGCTCTGCGGACTCTCCACCCCGGGGAGTCCCGGCCAGCAATCAATATCATCCAGTTTCCTCAACAGCTTCTCCAACTTGAGCCGCGCGCTCTCGCTCACCAACGTCTCGGGGCCTCCACCACCATCACCGCCATCCCCGATGTTCATCTGCTCCATGTACGCCGCCCCGCAGTCGCGCAGCTTCGGGATCAAACTGTTCCCGTTCTGCTCCAGCACGTGCTGCGGCATATGATATAGAATCTCGAGCAGGTCGTCCACGATGCGCTGGTGCTCCGCCGCGCGCGTCTTGACGGTGCTCCCGAACTTCTGCAGCAGGTTTGAGCGGATATTGAGGCTCGTGATGAAGAGGTTCGCGATCTGCGTGTCGTGGCCCTCGGTGATGTGCCCCGGGCGCGAGAGGCCGCCGCGCCAGCGCAGCTCGGGCGGGAAGCTGTCGATGATGGTCTGGATGCGCGCGAGGTAGTGCTTGAGGGCGTCTTCCTGGCCGCCGTAGACGCTGACGGGGGCGGTCTGGGCCTCGTGCCAGATGAGGAAGAGGTCGCTGAGGTGGTTGAGGCCCGGGACGTAGGAGGTGGTGTCGCCGTGCCAGGGGGGCAGGCCGTCGGCGGGGGAGAGCTGCGGGCCGGTGTCGAGCTGGGAGTCGGAGAGGGGGAGGGGGCGGAGGTGGGCGCGGTTTTCTTGGTGGGAGACTATGGAGACGGAGAGGCGGCCGAAGATGTCTGCGCTGCTGTATTGGAGAAACAAGGAATAGTGTTAGAATGGGTACGGCGTGGAAAAGGTCAACCGATGGTGGTGTCGTCATCCCAAGTTGAAGAACACCCACCATCATGCATGGATGTTTATCCCAAGGTTGCATACAGAGTAACAAGGTGGTGGGGATGGGGATGCTACGTACCAGTATGCCGCAAAGATCAGCCAGAAAAGCCGCTTGAGCAGCTGCTGCTCGGACATGTCGAGGTCGGCCATGCGGTAATACGCGAGGAACCTCGCCCCCGCCGCGGCCTCGGACATGCCGTGGAACGAGCCCATGTCGCCCAGCCCGTTCTCGTTCATGGACGACGCCGAGGTGCCGATGTTGTACATGGCGATGCACCAGTCGAGCGAGTAGGCGGGCTTGCGGATGCCGTGGTTGAGCAGGTGGTGGTCCTCGATGAAGTCGAGGCAGCCCTCGACGGTGACGGGGTGGTAGTCGGCGCGGCGGAGGGTCGCGACGGTCGCGGCGCAGACGCTGACGACGAGCGCGCAGAAGGTGCGGTCGGAGGCGGCCTCGCCGGCCTTGAGGCGGTGCATGAAGCGCCGCCGGTGCAGGACGGGCGCGAGGGAGTGCACCTTTTCGAACCAGTCGTGCAGGATGCGGTGGACGAGGGCCTCGGGCGCGAAGAGGGCGAGGTAGTTGGAGGTGGTGGTGCCGTGGCCCGGTCCCGGTCCCGGCCCCGTGGTGGGGCTCGGGGCGCCGATGAGGGCGCGCAGGTCTGGGACGGACGAGGCCGAGGAGGATGTTGCTGCTGCTGCTGTTATTGTTGATGCTGCTGCTGCGACGGCCGAGGCGGATATGTGGGAGTGGGAGCGCGGGGTGGTGTGTATGTGGGCGGAGGAGGAGGCGGGCGAGGTCTGGTAGGCGAGGTTGAGGTCCGGCGAGGTGATGTCCGATGCCGAGGGGCTTTGTTGGTTAGCCGGCCCGGGTAAAGCCTGTTGCTGCTGCTGATGAGCCTGGAGTTGGTGTTGTTGCTGTGCATGTCTGTTTGATATTGGTCAGTGTAAGTGGTCAGGGGTGGTGTGCAACAACGACATCGGATGTGTGTGCTGCAGACCGGGGGTGGGTTAGGTTGGACGGAACTTGTTCGGCGGCCCTCTCCTCCGCCGCGGCCGGTCATGTGTGCAGTGGATGTCGAGGAACGAGCAGCCTTGGCACCGAGTCTCGCCCGCTCCGTACAGACACTGCCGATCAGTCAGTCAGTTGAGCCGGCCGGTGTGCTGATGTTTGTTCGTCATGACATGTTAAGTGACATACACTGTATGGTTAATGAAAACATGACAGATAATTACTGGGCAGAAAAGAGATACACAGAACAAAAGACTCCTTGGGAAAATCGTCTCACCCTGACTTTGCGGGCCCGGCATGCGTCGCAGGCATTCTGGTTCCTGATGATCTTGGTCCTCGGCCTGCCGCTGGCGGGCGACGCCGGGGATGTCGAAAGTGGAGAGCGAGACCCGTTTCCGTCCGGTGGTTGCGGTGGTGGTGGCTGCTGCTGTTGATGTTGTACTGCTCGGTCGATCTCCATGTCCTTGGTATGTAGTCAAAGCAGTCAGCCGCTCGGCAGGCCAACCCAAAACCAGATCCAATGCCGAGGAGGCGCAAGATGGATAGCCGGGCAGACAAAAAAACGCCCTGCCGTGCGTCGTGCTACGGTGACGGTAAACGGCAATCAACCGCCGCTGCACAACTCACGGTAACATGAACCTACACAATCGACAACCTTCACCCGAACAACTCGTGGTGGAAACGGCCCGCCCCTCCCAATTGGCGAACTTGTGGAGAGAGACAGCTTCAGAACGGGTTCTCAAAGCTGGTAGGCCGAAGCAGAAGCTTGAGATGGATCCAGTCCGTCAAAACGTGGCCCGCATGGGTCCTTGTGATTGATTTGCTCCCGGTCGGCTGGTGTGCGGTCGGATTTTCCCTTTGGGCGTGGCGGAAGACGAGACAGGCTGGGGAAAAGATTGGCGGGTTGGAGAGAACAGACAAGGCACAGCTGCGGCAGTTGGGACTTGGGAGTGGTGTCTCGAGACATCCGAGGAGAATTGTCGGGCCACGCAGAGCATGCAGAATGGGCTCTCCAGTGTTCGTTTTCAAATGCCTTCCCTTCCGGCCCCCGTTGCGAAAACCTTCCACCCCTCTCGCCTCGCATATACGTCGGAGTAACTCCCATCCCCCGTAGAACGTGGGCTGCCAGACGGAGTAAAGAGGCTCTCGGAAGACTAAAGCGACCAGGGGATGTCCCCGCACTGGGGCGTCACAAATCGAGTCATGGTCCAGACCGTAACGCGGGTAGCTCCAGTCGATGCAGCAGACTTTGAGTTGCAGAGTGTACACCAAACTCTATCATTCCTCTCGCAACTCTTCTTGTTGCTAATGTGTAAAGAGTCTATGATTGTATTAGTGCAGCAAGTCGTCGTCGTATTCTGCGTCGCCGCTCCCCCAGACAATCCATTCCGCGCAGCTGGGTTGTGTTGGCGGACCCCTGACTAGTCAATTCGACCACGCCATCACCACACGCAAAAACCGACATCCGTAACCCGGTGTCAGGGCTCTCTCACCACCTGTTCCCGTGCGATTCCAATGCGCAAAGAACTGAGCCTTTTTACCCCAGGGTAAGCTCAAGATGTGGAGTCCAATATTGGGTCCCCCTTCCCGTCCGCCTTTCCCCTTCGTGAGAAACTGTTCCCACCCCCACGGGGCACCCTTCGTCTGTACTCGCTCCAATGATGCGAGACGGTAGTCGGCTGGGCCCAGGCCTGAGGCCCAAACCCTAGCCTGAATCCTGCCTTTACGTAAGGGATTAGCCACACCACTTTATAGCTAGGCATACCTAGTACTTATAACTAGATTAATTAAGCTACTTTATATAAGTTATAAGCCCTCTAAATACCTAAATCTATCTACTAGATAGTAAAGTTATTCCTAAGTAGCTATTAAGACTCTAACCTTATAGTTTAATAATTACTATAAAGTAATTAATAGATTACTAAGTTACTAGAAGTAATACTTCTAAGTAGAGGTTATAGCTATTATAATATATATCCCCTACTTATAAAATCTCTTTAGCTCCTAAGTTATTAAAGTTAATAATTATTTAATAATTACTATAGTTATATAGTAATAACTACTTAATAAATATCTAATAATTACTTATAACTACTCTTTAAACCTCTCTTAAACTACTAAATTAATTAAATAAATTAATATATCTTTAATTAGTAATCTAACTCTATTTTCTTTTAACTTTACTAGAAGGGGATTATTTTAGACTAGCTTTCCCCCTTCTTCTACTATAAACCTTATAGCTAGAGTAACTATATAGAAAGTAGCTAATAAGGGATTAGATCTAAGAAATCTAATATATAATACTATCTTTAAGCTAATTAAAGCTATAAGTTTTAAGTTATAGGAGATTAATCTTAAGAATACTTTTAAAGTAATAAGATTACTTTTCTACTTAATAGCTAAAGAGATACTAGTTAGATATAATAGAGATATAGTTTTTAAAGAAAATAAGGTAGTAGTAGTTAAGGATTTAGGCTTTTTAGGTGATCTAATACTTATAGGTTTTATACTTATTAGATAGTTACTTATAGAGAAAATTTAATATAATCTCTTAGAAGAAATAATTAATAATAGTCTTTCTATTATAGCTTTAGCCTTCTATATCTTTATTAAGACTAAAGAATATATCTAGAAGTTTAATAAGCTAGCTATAAGTAAAGTTTATAATAACTAAAATAGAATAACTAGAATTAACTATAGTAATACTAAGGATTTTATATAAGATCTTTACTTAACTTTTAATAAACTAAATAGTTTTAGTATAGGCTTATTAACTATAGCTTTTACTTATAAACTTATCTAGGGTTTTAGATATTTTAATTAAATTAAAGTAGACTTTATAGAGAATAACTTTATTATAGGGATTTAAAACTATAATAACTTCCTATAAGAACTTAGAAGCTTAAGCGAAAAGGAATAATATAAATAAGCCTCTTAAAGTATTAGAGCTCTATTAAATAAGAAGAAGTTTACTATAAAGAAGTAAACTTAAGCTCTTAAGTCTAAAAGTATAGAACTATAGGATTTATATATTTCCTATAATATTAAGTATCTTAAGACTCTCTATAGATATAAGATATATAACTATTACTATAGAAAGATAATATTATACTTAAATAAATATAATAATTATTCCCTTAGATATTATAGGCACTATACTTTAGTATATAATAAGTTTAAGTATACTAATAAACTACTAATAACTTAGTAATTAATAATATAGGTATTTACTTTAATATTTACCTTAGAAAGCTAAACCTAAAATAGTATCTTTAGAAACTTTAGTATTAAATAGGATATTAACTAATAATCTGAGACTTTTATAGATACTCTATTAGCTTAAGCTTAGAAGAAGACCTTTCTATTATTCTTAGTAGAAAACTTTAGAGTATTTAGTTTATACTTTAACCTTTAACCTCTAGCTAAAAATCTATATAAAATTATATATATATAGGGAGTTAGGAAGTAACTAATAAAGGAATCTATATATTCTAGCTATAGTTTTGCTAATTAAGCTATAGATATAAAGACTAATAGTTTCTTTATATATAGTATTATTAAGGAAGTTAATAAAGAAGAAAATAATAACTAGGAAGTGTAACTAAGTTAATATATTATATCTATAGTTTTAATTAGGAGGATAGACTCCTTTATACTAGATATTAGCGCTAATAGATATATTCTTAATAATCTCTCTATTTTTAAGGAACTTTAAGATCTCCCTTAAAGATTAATTATAAACTATATAAGTAGAAAGGATTAAATTAGCTAAGCTATTAGTATAGCTAAGGTAATTACTACTAAACTAGGTAGTAAAAAGACTACTTTCTAACTATATAGTACTCTTTATAAACTTCATAATATAGTATAAATTATTAGTATTAGTCTTCTTTAGAAAATAAGTATCTATTTTAATAGTCTAGATAATACCTTAGTTTATAAAGATATATCTAAAGCTATTACTAACTTTAAATAGGATATATAAGTCCTTTAGTTTTAGATCTATCCCTCTAACTAGGGTAATAAATTTAGCTCTCTTAGGCTAGATTACTAAACTTTTCACACTTATTTAAGGTATCTATCTAGAAAAGTAACTATTACTACTATAAGAGATACTAATATAAACCTCTTTAAAGTACCTCCTATAGGATATAAGTGTTATATCTACTTTATAGCAAAATCAATATAATAATTTAGTAATAGATAATAAGAATAACTAACCTAAGCTTTTTAGAAGCTTTAGATTAACTTCCTAGAACTAATACTATAAGGCTTTAGAGGTATTACTTATAGCCTCTATATTATAGAAGCCTTCTTAACTTATAGATAGTTCTAAGCATTTAAATTAAAGAAAGATATAACTATTTAACTATAAAGTTAGTTTCTAAGAAAGATTATAGTAATAAATAGTATTATTTATTTCTCTGAAGTTATTATAGATAATAATATAGCTCTTCTTAAAATAATAGAGCTTTTTACTTAAGAGTAGGGTTTTATCTTAGAGATAGTAGCACCTCACTTTTATTAGTAGAATAGGGGGGTAGAAGGCTCTAATAGGGCTATATAGTAAAAAGTATAAGTAATATATATAGAAGCTAGCTTTCTTAAATCCTTCTAGCCTTAGTTAATAAAGATTTCTATAGAAGTTAGTAATCTACTATTTAATAATAAGGGTAATATTAGTCCTTATAAGAAACTAATAAATACCTTTAATATATCTCCTATTATAAGAAAACTATATATATATTATCTCTACTACTAAGGTTACTAAACTTATATCTATATTCACCTAAATAGCTATCTATATATAAAAGGATAGAAAATAAGGCCTAAAGCTAAACTTAGAAGATTTATAAGATATAATAGCCTCTATAGTAATATTTTCTATATTCTTATTAAAAGGACTAATAGTATTTAGTAGGTAAAGGATATAATATTTAAGGAAGATAAAGGAGAGCTCCCTCTAGTTAAATTTAATAATTTATAGCTAGGAGAAGAGGTTAAGCTAGAAACTTATAAGTATAATAATAAACTACTAATTATAACTTATAAGGCTAAGTTTTAGCTTTATAATTTAAATATAGGGTTATATTATTATATTTATTCTACTAAATAGGAATAATAAGAGGATAAAATAGGTAATTTATACTTAGAAGAAGCTTAGGAACTAGAGGGTAATAATAAATAAGAATAAGAAAATAAGCTTCCTTAAGAAGAAGTTAGTAATAAGGAGGGTAGTTTATTAACCTTAGATCTAGAACTATATATACTAGTACTAGATATTAGTATTATAAATATATAAGTATAATTAACACTAGAAGAAGTTTCTCCCTTATAGTAAAATAATTAATATATTCTTCTAGAGTAATATTCTCTTACTGCTCCTCTAAGATAGAGATCTCCTACTACTCCTTAGCGATAATAATTACTAGAGGATACTTTATAATAATAAAGCTCTCTTAGTATTTCGCCCTAAACTCCTCACTTAATATAAGGAAGATAGAGGGGAAAACTAAAGAGTAGTAGTAAGAGCTCTATCCTTATAAGATTACTAAGAATAACTACTTCTTTTTCTACTTAAATAACCTAGATACTTAGAACTTAGGTACTATATAATATAAAGAAGTTTAATAGGGAATTTAGTAAAATAGAGGCTATAGAGATTAACTTAATTAATAACGAAATAGACTAAGAACTAGTTACTTTTACTTTCTTAGTATCTAACCTATTATAAGCTTTTAGTTTAAAGATTTACTTATTTATAACCTTTAGGAAGTAGGAAGTAATAGAAGAAGGACCTCTAAAATTAGCTATCTTTAATACTATAAAGACTTAAGTTAAAAGCCTATAAAGGATAGAATACTAGTAATTTAAAGAGCTCTTAGATAGTTTTAAATATCTCTTAAGTAAATAGGTATATAATAAAAAGGTTATTATAGATAGAAGACTTAATAGAGTTAGAGTAAGATAGGTTATCTATAGTAACTTTTAAAATAAGGATAGTAAGATAGTCTATACTACTATTACTAATCTTATTACTCTATAAGTCTTTTTACTAATTATAGTACTTAAGGATTTAGAACTTTACTAGGTTAATATAGTTATAGCTTTCCTAAATACCCTTATAGGAGATTATAATATCTTTATTACCTAACCTTATAGGTTTAATAATAGATTTAGCTAGTTCTATAGATTAAAAAGAGCTCTCTATAGGCTAAGAGAATCCCCTCTTCTCTAGTATAAATAAATTATTACTATCTTTAAGTAATTAAGGTTTAATCTACTCTTAAAAAAACCCTATATTCTTATTAATAAGGATAATATTATAATATTACTTTATATTAATAATATACTTATTACTATACCTAATATTAAGTAAGTTAATAACTTTAAAAATAACTTATATAACTTCTTTTAAATTAAAGATTTAGGTGAGGTATAATAATTTCTTAAGTTTAAGATTATTTACTACTAGAAGATAAGATAACTTTAGATCTTATAAGCTAAGTATATTAATAATATACTAATAGAGAAGGGTATTACTAGATATAACTAAGTTCCCTACCCTCTTAGTGATACTTAGCTACTAGAGATTATAGAATAATATAAAACGCCTACTAAAATATATAAATATTAAAGCGATTTAGGTAAGTTATAGTAGATTATAAATAGTATGTAATTAGATATTATAATACTTATAGGTAGGGCTACTAGAGATTAATAATATACTTCTGAAAAGTATAATAAACTACTAAGATTAATATAGAGATATCTCTATAACTTATAATAACTAGTACTCTACTTTAGTAGTCTAGGTTATTCTATTAATAACCTTAAATTATTAGTATTTTATAATACTAGTTAGTCTAACTATAAAAGAATAAGTAAGTTAATAGCTAGCTATATAGTTATATATAGAGAAGCACTAATTACCTAGAAATTAGTATTATAATTATTTATAGCTATATTAACTTATAAGGCTAAGTAGATAAATCTAATACCTAGAGGGAAGGCTTTACTATATATTATAGATCTCTTTAAAAGGATAAATATCTCTATTTAACTACCCTTCTAAATATATATAGATTTTATAAATACCTTTAACGATTACCTATTAGGTAAATAGTTGCCTAAACTACGCTATATTAAGATTAAATATCGCTAGATTATTAATAATATTAGTAATAGAGACTTTAAGATTAATTATATTCTAACTTATAAGATAGTTATTAATAGCCTCACTAAACTACTAGTAGTAGAGAAGTATTATGACTTTATTAGAATACTAAGTTTATCTAAACTACCTATAACTAACGATAAGTCTTAATCTAAGGATAATATCTTAAGGCTTAATCTTAATTAAGTCTAATATACTTATTTATTTCTTTTATATATAATAACTTTATTCCTTTATATCTTACTAACTAATTAACTTTTATAGTTAAACTTTATATTATTTTAATTACTTTAATTTACTCTTTTTAATAGTTAAATTACTAACTATAAAAGTCTCCTATATAAGAAGTTATCTAATAATAAAGGCTTAGAAAGTAATTAAAAGCTTTAACTTTATTAAGTTATAAGTTTATCGCTAAGTTAGATATCTTAGTTAATATTTACCTATATTAAAATATAATAATATTAATTACTAAAAGAGATATAAACTTAAGTTTAACTTACCTAATTTTAATTAGATCTTAAAAGTATAACTTAGAATAAAAACAAAAAGAAAACTAGACTTTATAGTATCTTCTAATAATTATCTTAGTTAATTAAGTTTATATAAAATATTAATATATCTTAGAACTAACTTTTATAAGAATCTATAAACTCTATTTATTTTAAAGTATTAAGTTTAATTATAAAATATAGAACTTATATTATTTAACTAGTATTAAGGAGTTAATTAGACTTAATTACTATAAGTTTAATTTAAACTTAAAGCTTTAGGGTTAAGTTACTAGCTTTTTTAATCTAAGTCTATATAATTTAAAAGTAGCTAAACTACTAAATTATATAGCTTAAGTTTATATTAAGGTTATTTTAAGGTTAATAAGGGTTCTATATTATAATTAGTATATAACTAAGGGTTAGAGGTTAAAAGTATTTTAGGAGGTAAAATAGGATAATAAAGTTAATATAAAAAGGAAGATATAAGGGAGATAGCTAGAAATAAAGCTAATAGTTATATAATTAATCTAATTATTACTTTAGGATAGGAATAGCTTTATAAAGCGTAGGAGGTATTAACTAAAAGGGGGGTATAAGACAGTAGTTAGCTAGGCCTAGGCCTGAGGCCTAAACCCTAGCCTAAATCCCGCCTTTATATAAGGGATCAGCTACACCACTTTGTAGCCAGGCGCGCCCGGCGCTCGTAGCTAGATTAATCAAGCCACTTCACGCAAATGACGATCTAGTCTCGTGATTGCACCTGGCCTTGACAACCGCCCCTCCCCGTAATACCCCCCTTGGAGAAAGGAAGCGCCGCTTGGTGACGCCGTCGTCCCAACGTCCTGCCATTGGACGTGCGTGGTCTGTTCTCTTGGAATCCGTCATCGGGGGTAAACGACCCTCGGCTCTTTGTCGGGTGGCCTGTTGTTCTGCTCTTGGCTCGAAGAGGGCACCAGGCAATTAGTTGGCTGGTCCATTCGAGCCAGATTCGGCATAAGGCGAGTGCAATATCGAGATGCCATGCTGCTTGCTGCTGTAGCCCGGAAGTCGGAATTTGCTATAAGTACACTCGGAGGTCTCTCGACTTCCCAGCAGGATGGGAACGGGGAGACACGCGGCAACTCCAGTCTAGTCCGGCGACAACAACTCCATCTTCTCACTCACACAGCTCGGCCCTTACAATCTTTCGTGCGCCATGGAGCTGAAGCAGTCAGAGAGCCATGGTGTAGACCATGTCGACATCACGCTGGAACCACGCCTCGACGCACCCGAGGGATCGCCTCTGCCGTGGTACAAGCAGCATGAGCTCAGGAAGCTGTACTTCATGATGGTCTTCCTCTTCCTGGGATCAACGACACTAGGCTACGACGGTAGCTTGCTGAACGGGCTTCAGACCATGCAGTCATGGCAGTCTTGTAAGTGTTGTCTTGTTCCTCTACCATATCCTGCCCAAAGGAACACTCCCTATTTCGTAACATCTAGTTGAACGTGACATTGCGACGGCGAACTGACACCTTCTCACTCAGACTTTGACCACCCGACCGGAAGCCGTCTCGGCATCTTTGGCGCCATGCCCGGCTTCGGCGGCCTCTTCGTCCTCCTCTTCGCCCCGTATATCGCCGACGGCCTCGGCCGAAAGACTGGCACCGCCATCGGATGTGTGCTCGTCGTCGCCGGCGCTCTCCTGCAGGCCTTCCCCAAAGAAGGCGCGGGCAGAGACGCAATGTACCTCATTGGCCGCTTCATCATGGGCGCGGGCTCCAACATCTCCAACGGCACGTGCCCGCTGCTCATCACCGAGGTCGCGCATCCCCAACACCGCGGCAAGGTCACGACTCTCTACAACACGCTCTGGTGTAAGAAAGCCCCATCTGGGAGGAAGAATGCGTTGCTGACATATAGAATCAGACCTCGGTTCGATCATCGCAGCCTGGACTTGTAAGTCACCCACGCCAACTTCCCCTTTGCGCACTCCCTAACAGCTTCAACAGGCTTCGGCACGCTCACACAGCAACACGGCGACATCCAATGGCGCCTGCCCACCGGGCTCCAGTGCATGATGCCCGGGATCCAGCTGCTCGCGGTGTGGTTCCTACCCGAGAGCCCGCGCTGGCTCATCAGCAAGGGCAAGGAGGAGCAGGCGAAGCGGGTGCTGATCAAGTACCACGGCAACGGCGACGAGACCGACGCGTTCGCGCACTGGGAGTTTGCCGAGATCTCGAGCACCCTCAAGCTGGAGAAGGAGGCCGCGGCGAATAGCGGGTGGATGGAGCTGGTCCGCACGCCGGGTAACCGCAAGCGCTGCGCGCTGATTATCGCGACGGCTATCTTCTCGCAGTGCTCTGGAAACGGCCTGGTTTCGTATTACTTGAGTGGTCAGTATTTATCAATGCCTCGTGGAAGTCTGAGCAGTAACTAACGACCGAGGCAGTCATTCTGAATACTATCGGTATCAAGGAGTAAGTCGCATGTTTCTCGAGAGTAGCAATAACATGCTGACGCGGTTCTTTCACAGCTCGATTACACAGTCATACATCAACGGCGGCCTCACCATCTGGTCATGGCTCGTATCGCTCACCGCCGCATTCTTCGTCGACCGAATCGGACGCCGAGTGCTGTTCCTCTTCGCAGGCATTGGCATGCTGCTTTCCTTCTCTGTGTGGACGGCGTGTAGCGCAGTCTATGCCCAGACTGAGTCATCTTCGGCTGGCATTGCTGTAGTAGCAATGATTTTCGTATTCTACGGTATGTAAGAATCAGGTGCTAGGGTGAGTTGTCTCATGCTGACAGAACCTTTTCTCAGGTGTCGCCGGCGCTGCCTGGCCTGGTCTGACCGTCTCTTACACCGTCGAGATTCTCCCCTACAACATCCGCGCCAAGGGTCTCACGCTGTGCTTCTGCTTCACGGCGCTGAGCGGTGTCTTTAACCAATGGGTCAACCCGCTTGGAATTGAACAGTTAGAATGGCGTTTCTACTTTGTTTACATTGCCATGTAAGTGTTACTTCCAATTCTGTGTTTGGTGTTCTTTGCTAATCAAGACCGTCAGCTTGGTTATTGAGGTCTTGGTCATCTATTTCTTCTTTGTGGAGACCAGAGGCCCCACACTGGAGGAGATTGCGGTGCTGTTTGACGGCAAAGACTCCGCCGCTGGGGTGGCGAGGCATGAAGCGCAAGCGCAAACTGAGAAGGTCGAGAAGAGAGAGTCGGCGTGACAAAGGTGAAGAGAGTTTGTGAAGAAGTCAAATAGGAGTTAAGGAGTCGAGTTTGGTCTTGGACTAAACGGGAGGAATAGTTGTCTTGAATGATACCAATAGCGGTGCCGCTTTATACATATAAGCAGAAGTTGTGGCCCTATTTTGTTCCATATTACGCTTGGCTATTTTGGCAACTTTTCCTGGCAACGAACAACACAATGTTAAAGAAGCTGACAAAAATTCAGGAAATAGCCCGCTAAACCTAGGCATAGAAAATCATTGTTACGGCTCTATCGCCTGTACTACCTTAATAGGTGATCTTGGTGCAAAAGCTGAGCAAAGCCGGCTAGTTGCATATATCACAAACTCCATGGTAGTATGCGATGGCCACTACTCGTCACTGCAACGAATGGAAAGGCAAAATGATTATATCCAGTTCAATTTTCAGCAGTGAGCTACCATCTATGTGACTCTACAGAACCAGACCCATACACTAGGAAACCCGAAGCACGCTATTCCACACTGATGCCGACGCCCGGGTCATCAGACCATGCCGCCGGAAGACCTCGTCAACCACCGCGAACCGCTTATTTGCAGACGGGGATGTTGATAACCTGGCCCTCCTGGAGGAGGAGCGGGTCGACGCCCTCGTTGGCGGCAAGCAGAGCGTTGACGTCAAGGCCGAGGTCACCTGCGACGATGAAGAAGGTGTCGCCCTTCTGAATGGTGTAGGTGGCGGGGCCGCCCTCGACGCAGGTGGCGGTGCCGGGCTTGGACAGGCAGGAGGTGTTGTCGGGGTTGCAGATGTGGGTGGGGACCTTGAGGACCTGGCCGAGGAGGATGAGGTTGGGGTTCTCGAGGCTGTTGAGCTTGGCAATGTCGCAGATGCCGGAGCTCAGCTTCTGGGAGATGATGGTGAGGGTGTCGCCGGAGACGACGGTGTAGTCGACGACGGGGCCCTGGGAGCAGGTGGGGGTGGCGGAAGCGGTGGCGGAGGCGGTGCCTGTGGGGGTAACCTGGGTGGGAGTAGCCTGCTGTATGGGTTGTTAGCAAAAATGCTTCTTTGAGATGCGTAGGAGAGGGCTCAAGGAGCTGTTCCCGGGAAGAGGGCGTCGACATGGCTACTTACAGGAAGAGCGGCAACGAGGCCGGCGGCGGCGAGGAGGGTGGTGAAGATGTAGGAGGTCTGCATTTTGAACGATTTGGATGGTATCAAAAAAAGATGATTAAATGAAGAGCGAGTGAATTTGGGTAAGTTGAAACGATTGTGTAGCTGGTTTAGCGAAAGACTAGATCGAAGAGCTGGATGCTGATGATGCTTCAAAAAGTCTGCTCAACACTGACGATCCCTCATCTACTTATACAACTGATTGCCGCCCCGGCCCCAAGGAGGAAAGGGGAGGAAACCAACAGCTTGGACGCTAGCATTCCAGATTCGGGAACTACCAGTTCGAATGGCCTCCGTCAATGTTGTTTGTGGGTCGCAAGGGGCTCAGGGGGGCTATGCGAGGTTGAGTTCAGATAGGTTGAAGCCATTTTCCAGACGCTGGTTTACTCCATGTCCGCGGGGAACTTGGCCACAGGGCGAGAGATGCGACGGAACCGCGTTCCTGGCTTGCTGTCACTGTGACGGCGAGCCGAGCGAAGCTGTCCCCGAGCCACGGCGCTGGGATATCGGCACTCTCGGGCATGATCAAGTTCCCAGCAGGGCGAGGTGCCCAAACTCTAAATTCTGGAGATAATGCCCCCTTTTTTGACTCGTGTTGGCTGTCAATCTGGGAATATCCTTGTCCAATCGTCCGGTGTTGTTGGAGAGTTGAGACGACGTTTCTCGAAGCTCAATCTATTCGCACTCTAAAACCCCCCTTTCACTGAGAAGAAACCGTTGCCCCCTTACGCGTTTCTTCTTGGCCATTTCAATTTGACGCTGACGGTCATGGCGATGATGATGCAGCATCTCGGGACAGTTGAATAGTCTGCTGCGAGAAGCGAAGGACCAAAGTTCACAAGTGCGTTGCGAGAGCTCACGCGGCAGAGTTATTGATTTAGCCGCCAACCTTAGACGTGGTAGACCCAAGAAGTTGGTTCTTGTTGGTCTTGACTTACATACATGTCACCAATATCACGGGACTTAATAGCCGGGGCAATCAAACAAGGTTTGAGCCTCATCAACCTGAGCCCCACCACATCGTCCGAACGCCCCAGTCTCATCTCCAACTGTAATCGGGCTGGACCCGACTCATCATCAGGCTGTTCATCAGAAGACGTCAAACAATTCCGTTCATGATTTCAATTTGGTGAAGGCACATCGTTGCCGTTTCACCGCTTCCAAAATTTGGCCGCCAATTCAACATTCGACAATGGCGAGATGAAGCAATAGAGTCACAATACCTGCTTTCAGAAGTCCTGAGTCAACCCGGGGCATTCCCGGTTCGGTTTCGGGCTGGTGAAGCACCTCCGCGTGGGGCTGGGGAAAGGTCCAGAGTCCCACCCAGCACCAAGCCACTCGGGCTGCCAATGACTCCCGGGACTTCCGATCGATTTGAAGCCTTCCAGAAACAGTGACCCTGAGGCGGTGCCCGCCAATACCGGGACATCCATCCGAACTGCATCAATACAACGGAGGAGTCTGCCAAAATGCAACCTCGTGTTGGCCCTGAAGGGATGACTGATGGACTTGGACGAGCCAAAAACGGGCTTGACTTCCAAAATCTGCAACTGTCGCCTTGGTCAGATATTGTTCTATAGTCTGAATCCAAGCATCTGGCTGTTTGTCTTTTGCCATCGAGACTTGGCATTACGCCGTTAATAAGCGTAAGGAGGACCATATACATTTTTGATCCATTCTGAGGGCATTCGGTGCGCGTGCGGCGTCTTCGGCGAGCCAAGCTTCAGTCACATGGATTACTCAACGGGAGATCTTCCAGAATCGACCAAGTCCGTCCGTGTTCGGCTATGTTCCATATGATCTGGCTCAACGGTTCTGGGAGAGCCTGGATCTGGAGTGGAGATACTTACTGAGGAAACTGATTTTTGGAGATGTCAGCTGATTTGGACAGAGTCACAGTCCAATAGCATGATCACTCAAGGAGAAGGGGGTCCATCTCCATCGGGTTGGGGCCGGTGCTTTTCATGAGGACAAAGCGTACGGGCCAGTTTGTGACTTGAGTACCGTTCCGCGGAAACGGACGAAGCCGCGCGGTTTAAGCACATAGTATCCCATCGAGTGCGAGTTGACGCCAAAAATACATGCCCGCTTTTTTCTCCAATTTCCTTGATATTAGAATTTCTAAGTGGCTAGAAAGAAGTATTAGCGTGATGTCCTGCTTGTTGATTGGCGTTCTCCGCACCTTGGCTAATTTGGCGTCAACTCGCACTCGATGGGATATGCCCCTTTTCTCTTTGGCAGTAGCCATGGGATGCGTGTCTATCTCTGCATAGATGACTTTCGTCTCATGTTATGATACCCTCAATCTGAGCTGCAGCCTCACTACCTATCACATAATATACAGTATTATATAAGCCGTATATATAGATATTAGCCTATAATATAGACCACCCTTCTAAATAGTTACTCCTATAATACACCTTTATTCCTAATAACCTATATACCTATAACTTATAAGAGTTATAAACTTAGCTCTATTAATAACTTAAATCACCCCTCTACTATAAGTTATATATAGAAAACCTATTCCTATCTTTTTTATTAATTCTTTTATTATCCTTATTTATTATATCCTCTACTAATAATAAAATTCCCCTTATAGGAGATATTCTTATATTAAGAAGTAATTAGCTTATATAATATACTTATTTTAAGTTCTATATATACTTAAGAGGTCTTTAGGACTATATTAACCTAGATATAGATAATTATACTAACCCTTTATAAGTAACTATAACCCTAAAGATCTCTAAATTTATTACTAAGTATTAAACCCTCCTAAATATAAAATACTAAAAAGAATATAATAAATAAATAAAGTAATATCTAGAGAAAGCTAAATATCTAATAGAAACTACTAAGAGTATACTAGAGAATACCTATCTAACTATAGAAACCTAAAGAAGTAAAGAGAAAGTAAATATTATTCCTAATAAATTAAGAAGATTATCCTCCCTCCTAAAATCTCTATAAATACTTTAAATCGCTATTTATAAAGATATTAAATTAGAATATAATATAGTAGTTAAAGATTATATAGTAACCTCTTTAGATTAATAAACCCTCTTAATATATTACTTTAACCTCTAAATATAAGTTAATAAAATAGTTTTAAACTTTATTTTAACTAATACTAAATTAGCTATTCTAAATAATAAAACCTAATTAGAAATAACTCTATAAATACTTATATATAAAATTAAAAGATAGCTTATACTTATTATACTTATAGTTACTAATATAGTTTATAAGAACTATCTTTATTTACTTAAAAAAGCTAATTTAAATATTAACCCCTCTACTTAATATATAAAGTAGTATTATTACTATATAGAAATAAAGAGACTTAATATCTTAGAGATCTAAAGAGAACTTATATTATAAACCTTCCTTAAAATAGTTAGATATTAACTTACTCTAGATTAAACTTATATTAAGCTTATATAGCTTATTATAAATACTAGTTTAAGGTTTCTAATATATACTTTAGAGTAATATAAGATTATCTTCTTAACTTTAGCTTATAAGTACTTACTTACTAAGAGGTCTTAAAGAGTAAATATACTATTTACTACTTTAGGAGGGAAGTCTAATAACCCCTCTAATATATATCTTAATAACTACTTATATAGAGAAGAGTATCCCTAAACCCCTAAAGCTTATAGATACCTAAAGTATACTTATAAGAGGTCTTATAGGTTCTATTAGATCTCTATAGATAATAATAAAGCTTAAGAAATCCTTTCTAAACTTAATTAAAGTAAATAAATAAATATTAAAACTATAATTATATATAAAGAATAGATCTTAAACTAAATAAGTAATACTAACTATAAAAGAAGTAGCTTATATAATAAAAGAGGCTAATAGTATAAAAACTATAGGGAAAGAAATAATTAAAATAGTAGATCTAATTAGAGATTAAACACTAAAGTCCTATCTAATATTATAGCTATAGTAATTAATTTATAAAACCTTCCTAAAGTATTTATACTAGGGATATACTTACTTAATACCTTTACCTTACTATATATCTTCTTATATAGTATAGTCTATAATAATTATAGTACTATACACTTAGTTAATAATAAATTACTATTACTAAATAACTCCTATATAAAGTCTAGCCTAAAAGATATTATAAAAGTAAATATAACTTAGATTTTAATTTCAAGCTAGGGAACTTACGTTCTTAAAGGGATTTTTAAAAGCTAAGATAGATAGATATTAAGTAACCTCATACTTAAAGATATCATTTATATCAAAAATTTTTATATTAATATTATATCTAAAAGTTAACTTAATATATAAAAGATTTAGTTTTATAGACTTAACTATACTTTATATATAAGAAACCTTACTTAAAGTATAGTTATTACTATATTAATCTAAAAGTATAATTTAATTTTCCTTAAATATAACCCCTTTTCTTTATACCCTCTTAAAAGTATACTAATAAGTTTTATATATATTATCGCTATAACCTAGCTAGTAAAAACCTCTTATAGATAAAATATATATAACTATTATAAAGATTAATTAGATAATATATACTTATAGTATTTTTATTCTAGCTATCTAAGCCCTAAAGCTTTTAAATATATAGTTAAAAATATTTAGGGGGTGAAGATATATAGCTTAATATAGATATAATATAAAATATATACTAGAACTTATATAAAGAAAGTTATCTTATATTTAAAATTAGAAAATAAAGTAATTTATCTATATTATTATATTTTCTAAGATATCTTCTATTACTCTTTTAAAATAATCTTAGGAGCCCTTTATATCCTAATTATTAAAGATAAATACTTAAGTAAGCTATAGAGGTTCTTTCTAACACACTACTCACTTAAAGAAGTCTTTATAGCATTTTTCCACTTTAAATAATAAGTTAAAAAGTAATATAAATTAGTAATTTATATTATCTATTAGGATAATAAAATAGCTATAATTACTATTAATAGTAGTATATACTATTAATACTAAGTAAAAAATAATAAAATTATACTTAAAACGCCCTTAGTAGATATAAAGGAGTTAATAAGTAGTTTAGAGTATATTAGCTAAGAGGTAATCCTAAGAGGTATTAAGATATAAAAAGAGGCTAATCTTCTCTTAGAAATATAGCTAAAATTAACTCTTATAGGGATTTATCTTTTTAACTAATCCTTATAGTAAAAAACTAATTAGAAGTCACTAAATTAAATTAAAAAAGAATAATATACTTAATACTTCTAGTAGTAAGCCTCTTTTTATATATCTATAATTAGGAGAGACCTTTAGTTATACTAAAGATAGATATATATATATAGTTATTATATATACTTACTTAAAAAGAAATAAGAAAAAAGATAAAAAAGAAAATATTATAAGGTATATCTATAGGGATATATTAGATACCTAGTTAGGTATATTAATAATATATATAACTTATATAGGATCTAAATACTTATACTTAAGAGAGTAATTATAATATATAATATATAGTTTAATAAGTTAAAGTTCTACTTAAAAGAGAATAAATATATAGTAATACTAGCTAAGATTATATATTATATTATTAAATAGAAACTAAAACTTAAGTTATTCTTAAACTTAGTACTTAAGCTTCTAAGTATATAGGAATAAGCTGATAACATAGTAGAAAATACTCTTAAAAAGTAAGAGACCTTAATTATATAGTTATAAGATATTATAATATATAAGGAGACCTAAAAAGAGCCTCTAAGAGGTCTTCCTACTCTTAAATAAACTTTAGGACCTTAAGTTATAATTAGGAGCTAAAGAGGGGAAGCTAATACACTAAATATATCTAATAATAAATCTTATAAATAAGCTAAAGAAGTTAGAAATATTTTAGAGGGGGATAATAGCACTTATATTACTCCTAATAAAAGTTAAAATAAAAATAGTAAACTTTAAGTTTAACTTAGAATATTAATACTAGATATAAATAAAAAAGAAAAAGTATTAATACTTCTTAAAGACCTTTTTAAGTTAAAAAACAGAATATATAAAGTTATAAACTAAATATATAAAATAAAANAGACCTTTTTAAGTTAAAAAACAGAATATATAAAGTTATAAACTAAATATATAAAATAAAAAGCTTAGAAGAGGCTTTAAAGAGAGCTTATAATTAGAAGGATTATAAAAAAGTAAGCTATTTAAGCTAATATAATTAATAACCTTTAGAATAATTTAAAGACTTTATTTTATTNTAAGCTATTTAAGCTAATATAATTAATAACCTTTAGAATAATTTAAAGACTTTATTTTATTTATTAATAATATCTTAAGGACTTATTCTAATATAACTAATAAGAAAAATAAGTTAAAATAGCTATTCTCTAAGATTAAATATTAAGAAAAAGTCCTCCCTATTAAGGATTAATATACTTAAGAGGCCTTCTTTATAATATTTATACTAAATATAAAGAAGGTAGTAAAAAAAGGTTCTTCTAAGTATATAATACTTTACTTATATATATAGAGTTATATTAGAAGTTAGAAATAGAAGTATAATAATAAGGATTTAGAATAAGATATATATATATTTAAGCTCTAATTACCTCCCTAAAGCTAAAAAGAACTTCTAATACTTCTAAAATATCTATATAAATACTTTATAGAAGTAGTAAAATTTAAGATTAAGAAACTATAAGAAAAAGGGATATAGTAAGAAATTAACTAATAATCTATATAATTAAGACCCCTACCCTTAAAGTAGGTATTTATATATAAGGTTAATATAAATAGTAATCTAAAGTATTTTAAAACTAGGATCTATATATAAAGAAACCTCTAGAAAAAGAGTACCCTAAAAAATATATATATAATAACTCTTACTATAAAAACTTTTTATATTATAATAGCTTTAGCTACTTAGTTTAATCTTAAAGTATAGTAATTTAATATAGATAATACTTTCCTAAATATAGAGAGGGATCTAAATAGACCTCTAATCTACTATTAACTCCTAGAAAGTTTTAAATATAAAAGAAGGTATATAAAACTTAATAAAGCTTTATATAGCTTTAGAGATATACTACTCCTCTAGTATAAATATTTCTTAATAACTCTAAAGAAACTAAAACTTACCTTAAACCTAAAAGAGGTATATCTCTTTTAAGATCTTAAATATTAAGTCTTAGTTTTATTCTATATAAATAATATATTTATTTTATACTACTAAGATCACTCCTCTAAAGTAAAATAAATTATTAATAAACTAAAAGCTAAATATAAACTTAAGGACTAAAGTACTATTAAGTATTATCTTAAAATCTAAATAATTAGAGATTATATAGTTTAAAAGGTCTATTTAATATATAACTTATATATTAAAAAGGTTATTAAGTATTTTAATCTTTAAAAAGGAATATATCTTATAACTCTATTACCTCTTAAGGAACTTAAGAAGAATAAGGAATAAGCTTCTCTTATATATATAAAAGAGTATTAAGAGAAAATTAGTTCTATATTTTATTTAGTAATAATAATATACCTAAATATAGCTTTTATAGCTATATATCTCTTATAGTTTCTTATAAACCTTTTATTAGCCTATATAGTAATAGTTAACTAGATAATCTAATACCTCTATATAATATATTTCCTTACTCTTTACTTTAGAAATATAGGGGGTATATAAGCTCTCTAGATTATAAGTAATACCTCGTTCACTAATAATAAAGAAATATAAAGATTAGCCTAAAGATATATTATATTCCTCTTTAGAGGCGTAATATATTAGAAAGCTATATATTAAAACACTATTATAACGTTTATAATAGAAGTAGAGCTTCTAAACTTTAAAAATATTATAAAAGAAATAATAGCACTTAAAAAACTCTTTTATAATATAATATTAAATATAGGAAAAGATACCTAGAAGATTAACTATAATAATTAATAGATAATCTAACTTATAGTTAGTAATAGAGAATATATCGCAATATATCTCTACTATATAGATATCTAGAATATATAGTTATAATAGGAGTTCTAAAAAAGTAGTTTTAATATAACTTATATACTTATAGACTTAATACCTACTAATAGTCTTATAAAAAACCTTTCTAGAGGTAAGTTTAAATATTTTTATATACTACTAAACCTAGTAAATATATATATATTTATTATAAGAAATATAAAATAGGAATAATAAGAAATAAAATAATATAGTAATTAGAAAGTCTATATTTAGCCTTATAGCTAAGAAATCTAATTTAGTTTATAAGAGCTTAAAAATAAGTCTAAAAAGCCTAAAGATAAATATTATCTTAAGCTAAAGCTTTAAATATATATAAAAACCCCCTAAACCTAATAATAAAGTTTAGCCTTAATAAGTATAAGAAGTAATAATAAATATATCTAACTAGCTCTACTAATATTAAGCTAAAGTAGCTATAAAGAGTCTATTAGCTATAATAGAACTAAAAGGGACTTCTTATTTACTATTAAATAGAGAGAAAATAGTAGGTATAGTATTAAGAGTAGTAAGTATAATAGGAGGGGTAATAAGCGTAATAAGTATAATAGGAGCTAGAGGAGGAGTAAGTATAGGGGTAGGAGTAGCTAGAGGTATAGAAGTAAGTATAATAAAGGTAGAGGTCTTAGTAATACTACTTTAGGTAAAAGTGAAGGTATACTAGATATTAGCTCTCTAGTAATTAAGATCCTATATTTAAAGTTAGTAAAGAATTAAAAAATACTTCTAAAATATAAAAAACACCTCTAAAATTAAGAAATACTTCTAAAAAAGTATTATACTTATAGCTTAGTTTATAAAGTTAGATTTTATAACCTCTTAGAAGTAGTAAGTAAAAGGTATTATAATAAGTACTAGAGGGATATAAAGATAGCTATAAGAGGTAGAAGTATATAAGATATATTAATTCTTTTTATAATACTTTATACTAAAGGTACTAATAAGAGTAAATATAAGGTTATAATAGTAACCTTAAGTTTTACCTATAAGAGTAGACTTAAAGTACTCCTTATAAGGGACCTTATAGTAGAGAGGTCCTTAAGGAGCTATTTCTAAATAATTAATATAATACTTCTAATAACTAAAATACTTTAGATAATATATATATAGGGTATTATACTTACCTTTATCTTTAACCTCCTTAATAGTAGGATAGGGGGGATAAAGGGGGGGAGGTATAAAGGGGCTAGAGGGTATAGCAGGCTCCTTATTATTATTATTATTATTAGAAATAGGGGGGAGGCTATTAGTAGTAGTAGTAATAGTATTAGTAATAACCTTCTCACACTTATATACCTTATATATATAAATAGTAACTTTCTTCTTAAAGATAAATATTATAAATTTTATCTATTAAATAATTAATAAAAGTTCTAATAATTATATTAAGTAATCTAATAATTATTTTAATAATATATAAATATTATAGTAAGTAATTTAGGATTTTTAAAAACTTACCTTTATAAACTATAGGTAGTTTAAAGAAGAAAAATTTAATTATAAGAGGGTATAAGAGGTTTTATTTATCTCTACTATTTATATTTAATAACTTATACTAATTATATTAAGAAATTTTATTAATTCTAAGTATATTTATAACCTATCTTAATAACTAAGTAACCCTATTAAGTACTTTTACGTTCTATAAATATAACTATAAACATTATTTTTATTTATCTATTTACTTTATTACTTTAAAAGCTATTTTTATATATTTTATATAATAAATTTAGATAGGTTTTAGGTATATAGTAATAAGGAATAGGTTTTTTAGCTATCTATAATATCTAAAGGGGTATATTATAATACCCTCAATCTAAGCTATAGCCTCACTACCTATCATATAACATATAGTATTATATAAGCTATATATATAGATATTAGCCTATAATATAGACTACCCTTTTGAATAGTTACTCCTATAATACACCTTTATTCCTGATGACCTGCGCGCCTATAACTCGCAAGATCTCATAGGATCTTTCGGAGATGATTCCTAGGACTGGTGACGCTCGCGTTCCTCTTTCGTCTGCAGGACTGCGATTGCAAGCGAATTGCGAGATCTAGCATGAACTTCCCACACGATGGTGCTGTATAACATCACTAAGTCCCGAAACCTTACGCAAAGGCGTAACACTGCTTCACAACTTAAGGCCTACAACAAGGACATCATGAGAGCAGCCAACTACCTGTTTCGGGAGTTCAATGTTGATGGTTTGTGGATAGTACCTTATCCGGGGGCATCATGACAGCGGGGTCCAAGCCGGAAGACGGCATAATCGATGCCGTTGACTACGAATGACTCGCTTCATCATCGAGCTTGGAGGGGAATGGCTGGCATGTCAATCACCGGCAACCGGTGCCGGAATTAATACCCGGCGCGTTTGTTGACCCCTACTCATTTTGGTGATGGATCTGGAGAGCCTCAACATCGTTGCGTTGCACATATAATTACTCACTCAGAGAAACCGCTCCCCTTCAAGCTTGTGTAAAGAGCCAAAACCCTCCAAGTACGATGTGAACTGTATAAAGAGAAAACACTGTAAGTATTTCGATGGAAATAGTTCTCGTACTGTGGTTGTTGACGGCACGATGCTTACTTCACTGCTGGTTCAGCACATGATACATTTTCTTTCCATAGAACTCTGGCAATCGTGATTCAGTTCAAGTCCCGTGATATGGAACTTTGGATTTCGGGCTGGGTAGTCTATGCCTGCCTTTGAGAAATACACGATGAGATGTTGAATTTGCCCGTGAGATTCTCGTCAAATTTCACTGTGAACATATGACGTTGTTGTTTGACGATACGCGCTATCCGTGCGAATAACCTCATGGCGGCTCAGCGGCCGGAGATTTCTTTTCTATCCGACATTGAGATCAGCTAGAAAGATATCATCTAGTAGTTTTGGACCATAGGATCATGGCCCGTTGTTTCTCCGCACGAAGCTGGAGACGATCCCCAGATTGGAACATTCCCCGCCTCCGCACTTAAGCGCCCCAGCTCAACCCCAACCGACGACTTGCGCACCAATCACAACTCGATCAGCAACCAGGTTCGGGAGTTAGAAGGGCAATCATTTGTGCGCAAGTGGAAAGACTTGGCAACTGCGTAACACTTCTTAGAACCGGTGGGATGATGTTGCGTCGCGCGGTGGAGTGTACGGATCGCGAACCGCTCGGGAACTCGTCGATGGAGGCAGGAAATGGCTTGATATCTGATCAAGATATATATAATGCTTCTTGCATGGTCTCATTTGTTTCACATGATTGATGGGCAAGCTCAACGCGCTGATCGCAGTCTACAATCACGATGAAGCTTCTTCAGCTGGCGTCCACCGTCCTCGCCGCCACCATGGCGGTGGCTCAGACTTTCAACAACCCCGTGATCTACGAGGACCTCGCCGATCTCGAAGTCATCCGCGTCGGCGATACCTACTACTACACGGCCTCGACAATGCACTACTCGCCTGGCGCACCCGTTTTGAAAAGCTACGACCTCATCAACTGGGAGTTCATCGGACACTCCGTACCCGAGCTCACTTTCGGCGAGAAGTATTACCTGAACAGCACCGAAAGGGCCTACGTCGGCGGCATATGGGCAAGCTCTCTCCAGTACCGCGAGAGTAACGGATTGTTCTACTGGTGTGGATGCATCGACTTCAGCAAGACGTACATCTTCACTGCGTCGGATCCCGCCGGCGAGTGGCAGAGCCACCCACCGCTGGATGAGTGCTTCTACGATCTTGGAGTTCTTGTAGACGATGACGATACGATGTATATCGCATATGGAAAGTACAACATCAGCGTCGCTCAGATGTCTGCAGATGGCTTAAAACCTGTCCGACAAGAGGTCAGTTACCGTGTTGTGTTCGATGAGCATGTTATTAACTATGTGTAGGAGGTATGGACCGATTCCACGCGCTATTTGGAAGGATCCAGATTCTATCATATCAATGACAGCTACTACATTTGGGTGACTAAACCTGCAGACGAGCAGCATGTTTTGAAGGCCGACAATCCTTGGGGGCCGTACACAAACAACACCGTTCTCGAACGAATGGCTTCTCCAATTCCCAACTCGGGAGTACCTCATCAGGGCGGTATTGTCGATACTCCTGCAGGCGATTGGTTCTATATGGGCTTCCTTGACGCCTACCCAACTGGTCGCATTCCCGTTCTGGCTCCGCTTTCATGGGACGAAGAGGGCTGGCCTCACATTGTGACTGACGAGGCCGGAGGATGGGGAAAGACTTACCCCTTGCCTGTGACTACAGACAAGACTATCAAGCCAGTAGGAGAAGTTTTGGACAGCTTCGATGGATCCAAACTCGGGCCAGAGTGGGAGTGGAACCATAACCCCGACAACGCTGCTTGGGAGCTTGGAACTGACGGCCTCGCACTACACACGGCGACGGTTACGTACGACCTGTACTCGGCCCGCAACACTCTCACGCACCGAATTTTGGGACCCAAGAGCAGTGGTACTTTCCGCCTTAACCTAGCCAACATGGCGGACGGTGACATCACTGGCGTCTCGATCTTGAGGGATGAGTCGGCTTACATCGGTCTTCAAAAAGAGGGTGACTCTCTCAAGCTGTTCGCCGTTCACGACATCCTGGCTCCCGAAAGTACAGGATGGCAGACTACGTCGAATGGCACCGTCGTAGCCACTGCGGAAATCGATCTGACGACGATTGCAAATGGAGCTGGAGATATCTGGCTGAGGGCTACGGCTGATATTACGCCCTCCTTCTGGGTGGCGGAGAACACCAACGCTGCGCAGTTCTCGTACAGCACGGATGGAGAGACATTTACTCAGCTGGGAGACAGCTGGCATCTGCACAACCGCTGGCAATACTTCATGGCCTTCAGATTCGCGGTGCTGAACTTTGCGACCCAGTCTCTGGGTGGTTCTGTCCTTGTAAAGGAATTCAGTTTGAAGTCGGTTGAGTAAAACTCCAACGTACTCTCAAAGCAGTCAAGAATCGATTGTACGCGTCTCTCTTTCGTTACACCACAAGATCACATGGACACATTTTGTAAAATCTATGACTATTGAATTCAGGTCCCTTTCTCAGGAACGAGTCAATTGCTAGACCGGAATCATCATGTTGTGCATGTGCGAAAACTTTTAAAGATTAGAACTTCCCGACGGAACGTTTGTCCTTTGAAAATAAAAAAGGGCCAAGCGCGATTGAAACTCGTAGTATGATGTTTTCGTATTGTCTAGGATTTATGTGTGTGCTGCACGGCCACTTGGAATATTGATTTATTTTCAAGAAATGACCGGCGTCGTTCGGTTGTCATATTTGACAAAGACAGTACTGTGATGCTAATTGCGGTCAAGATGTTCCCTGGTGGAGCTTTCAAATGAAGACTTGATGACGTGACCAACCTACAGATCAAACCCTTGGTAGCTTCCTCGGATTTCTTTTCTAATACGCCTCTGAGAAATCTATAGCGGAGCATGTCGGAGAATCAAACTTATCTGAAAAAGATTCCAGGAGATGCCAGATCAACAGAGGCTGACGGGCCTGTAGTTAACGTTGAGCGGCTTCATGCGTGCCTGGTTGGGTATCGCCAACCATACAAACAGCGAACTCAAGCCCAACGGACGGGTTGACCGACTTATGCTGTATCGAACAACGTAAGCTGAGACAAGATTTGTGCAAACTTAATTAGATTGCTGGAGAGGCATCTGCTTTTCTTTTCCGCATCTCTCGGATATCTCGCATTTGCCCATTCTCACATCAACGCGGTCGCTAAGACACCCCATGTTCCAGAATAACAGGGTCACAGGGTCCGCTACTCATGAAATACGGACTATTGCAGATAGAAAGTCGCCGGGTAGTCTGGTAGTCTTCTATAAAAATCTCAGTCTGTCTCTCTCACTTATGCCATCTTCTTTCCGTCGACCATCCCTTTTCCATCTTCTATCCACCTGACAACTCAAGACTCTTCACCCTCCGATTCAACATGAAGTCCCTCGTTCTCCTTGTTCTCGCTGCCACTTCAGTATTCGGCGCAGCCGTTTCTCCTCGTGCCGATGGAGAGGTGGACTGGGCCCTCGTCAAGCGTCAAGACCTTTGCTCTACTTGCGTTCGCGCCAATGCTTGCAACAACAGCAACAGAGCGTTCTGTGCCGGCCAAGGCTGCTGCAATTAGAGAATGACCTAGGTAAGCTCTATCTTAGGAAGCAAATTTCGTTCAAATTGACATTTATTGATCAAAATCGACGCTAACAACATTGTGAAGGAATTTCTTGATCGTTGAGGTGGACTCAGGGCCAACTTGGGAGTTGCGCGCGTCGACTTGCCATGGATATGTAGATAAGACAATAAACTTCTATATCACAGTCATCCACCAAAAATGTTGAAGTCACTCATGCTGAAACGTTCATCTGACAGGGGTTAGATGAAGATCGTTGCACAGTGACACCTGATAATCGCCCGGAAACCTGAATTGCGACTACGCCGTATTGCAGGTATCCTCAGCGCAAGCCTGTCGACCTTCTAGCCACATAACAGCAGAGAAACACACCATTCAAAGCCAGACACGACTTTTTGAGTAGGTCCATAAGAGAATGACATGATGGAAGTCATGGCATGCTTGCAGAGTATTAATTCCGCGGAGCTTTTATTAGTACATCGGTATTCACCGCAGAGACTTTTGACCGCAGACGACGACTGTGCCAAACGTTGCCCCTGTCTCGAGCATTTCATTCTCAAAGCGCTCGTCCAAACGATCAAAGATGGACTCTGGGAGTTGAAGGCTCATTGCTATTGAATACTGTTAGTAACTGGTCATTGTCCGGTTGCCATTCTATTCAGGCAATGTCATAAGCTCGTACCTTTTGCCGCCCCAATGACTGTTGGAGTCGTCAATTTGAAAGGTTCGATAGACAGTTGTCGAAGGGTGTCATTCGAAATTCTCTTTCCTGCGGGGATCTCGAGGCGTTGCAGTGTCACGTTCTTCAGCCCGGCCTTTGTGAATGATTCATCCAACTTGGAGCTGAAACGACCTCCCATACCACCCGCTTCGAAAACGGCTTCAAAGAGTTGAAGAATCTCGTTAAATGCAGAGGGATGCTCGGTGCGACCTGCTGAAAGATCCATCTCTTGGATCTGAAGCCAACCTCCCGGCGCAAGTGTTTCTGAGGTCCAGTTAAGTAAAGCTGCAACATTAATGCACCATCAAGACCTACCTGCTAGGTTGGAGACTACACGATCGGCACCTGCTTTTCCGCATCCTGGTAGGACGAAACGAACATGGGTGAAGTTGAAGGTCCCGGCTAAGTCAGGCGAGGGCCGTTCACATGCGTCTCCGGTCGTGTAGCGAATGTTGCCGTCGGGAGACTCAGGGAGGAAGGAAGGCATGTAATCGAGACCGACAAGTTGTGCAGATGGCGCAAGCTCTTGTCTGAGATCTCTCAAAAGGATTCCTAGATCGCCTGGTTAGAATGATTACACGGAGAAGTTTGAACCAGGCGGTCGGGACTTACCATCAGCACAGCCGACGTCGAGTACCTTCAGAGACGGATCACTGAGATCTACCGGTGCGAAGACAATCTTGTTATCCAGACAGCCTTGGAACCATTGGTGCTGTTTTCGAAGGCGTTCAATCTCGCGCTTCGTTTCGCGAAGAAGGTATTCTGGGTCTTGCTGGTCTGACATGGTGGAGAGTTAGTTGCTTTATTGCTTGCTTCACCTTGAAGGCTTCAATCCACCCTGCATGCAGCACCAGAGAACACTGTAGTACTTATACACAAATCAATCAAAGGTCTTGTCACGCCTTTTGCCATCAAATTTTAACTCGTCCTGCGAGATCCGCAAGACCGAGCTCACCTGTCGGAAACATTTCAAACACCAGACGAAAAGTCTCCGAGCCCCAGTGTTTGGTCAGATCGTGGCGTCGCAAGCGAGATCTTCAACCTTGCCATGATCTGGAGCAGTTACATTACACAGTGTAATAATTCAGAAAGGCTTGCTGCATTTTAATTTAGAAACTTGAACTTTAGCCCGCCTTGAACAGCCTCAGATTGCCTCTCATACCCAATCTGCCGGGGAGCGATATTGATCATCTAGACATTCACGTCCCACTTGAGAACATGTGAAGACACTTGTGGCTACCGAACTGCAATTCCGCTATGCATCCGTCATCGTCTAAGTGTCGCCAAAAATGATCTTTCGTCGTACCAAAGTTCCCGGTTAAAGGACACAGCCAAGTCTTTGACAAACACGACATTAGGATGACAATGCATCAGCCCAACACACATGGAGTTCAAGTGGTTTCATTTGTTCATGATCCTAGGATATTCGTGGTGACACCAGATTTGGCATGGATCAGCATCCTCTAGGGTTCGTCTTATGTGAGATTACAGGAACAGGTAAGACTATTGACGAATCAAGGTCGATGGGCAAAAAGGCGACCAACCACAAGACGTAACGCTAGCGCAAGTTCCAAAATCTTCAGCTTATCGTCCCTCCACAGTGCCACGCAGGCATACATCGGAATATGCCCAGCCTGCGGGGTAAAGGTACTTTGGTGTTCCGTAGATAAGTTTCATCGCCGTCGGAACGGAATGATGTTCCGGCTGACAATTCGTGTCCTCATAAATGACAACAGAAAATATGGATTCACCCAGAGGTTTCTATTGACACGTTTTTCTGAACGAGCCTTCTCAGATTTCATCTCATTGGGTTCTCTTCTGCTCAAACCTCAATCATGGCGCCAGCGATTGATATCAAGGTAGAATGAGTATCCTCGTTTTCTTATAGATATTCCAGCTAATAAAAACCAGACGTATCCGGGCAATATCATCAACGGAGAATTTTCTCCAACAGCTGAAACCCGGCATTCAATTGACCCTGCAACGGAAGAACCTCTCTACGAGGTGCCAGTCGCCACCAAGCAACAGCTCGACGACGCAGTTCAACACGCCAGAAAGGCTTTCAAGACATGGGGCAAGACAACTCATGAGGAGAGGTCAAAGCTCGTGCTGCAGTATGCGGATGCTATTGAAGAAAACAGGGAAAGCCTAGAGAAGCTGCAGACCATGGAGCAAGGCAAGCCTTTGGGCCTGGCTAACTCGGAGATGACCATGACCATAGCTTGGCTGCGTGCTTTTGCAACCATGGAAGTGAAAGACGAGGTTCTCGAGGACAATGACGAGAAAACCATTTACTCGACGTTTCCTCCCCTTGGAGTTTGCGGTGCCATTGTTCCCTGGAACTGGCCAATGCTGTTGGGTTTGGGCAAGGTCGGACCTGCGCTGATGACGGGCAACACAATCATCATGAAGCCGTCGCCTTACACGCCGTACTGCGACCTGAAGCTGGGCGAGATCGCAATGTCTATCTTCCCTCCGGGAGTATTTCAAGTCCTTAGTGGCAACGATGATCTCGGTCCCTGGATGACGGCACACCCAGGAATTGACATGATCGCTTTCACCGGATCGATTGCTACGGGTAAGAGGGTCGCGGAGAGCTGCGCCAAAACTCTCAAGAGATGTCTTCTCGAGCTTGGCGGCAACGATGCTGCCATTCTCTGCGAGGATGTTGACATCTCTAAGTGTCTGCCCAAGATCGCGACGCTTGCCTTCTTGAACTCGGGCCAGATTTGCATGCTAGTGAAGCGAATCTACGTCCACGAAAAGATCTACGACGAGTTCAGAGATGCCATGGTAGAGTTCACTAAAAACAACATCAAGACTGGTGGGGGGTTTGAGCCGGATGTTGTTGTTGGGCCTCTCCAAAACAGCATGCAGTGAGTAACTTGTCAATGTTCAGATTTGCCGATTGCAACATCTTACTGACGGCGATGAATCAGATATGAGCTGGTCAAGAACATGTACGCAGACATCGAAAAGTGCGGTTGGAAAACAGCCCTGGAGGGTTCTGTCCGTGAAACCTCCAAAGGCTACTTCATCGAGCCTGCGATCATTGATAATCCACCCGAGGACTCTCGTATCGTCAAAGAAGAGCCGTTTGGACCAATTGTGCCGTTGCTGAAGTGGTCCTCCGAGGAGGATGTAATTGACCGTGCCAACGGCCTTGAAACGGGCCTCGGTGCATCAGTGTGGAGCAAGGATTTGAAGCGCGCTGAGCGGATGGCCCGGTGCCTCAGTGCCGGAAGCGTCTGGGTCAACTCGCATTTTGACGTTGCACCCAATGTTCCCTTCGGAGGTCACAAAGAGAGTGGAATCGGAATGGAATGGGGCATTGAAGGATTCAAGCAATACACCAACACGCGGAGCCTATGGGTATGGAAGAAAGTGTTTGAGTAACTGGCTGGCCCCAAGCGTGCGGAAGATTGTGCGCGGTTCCGGATTGAAAGGCGTCTGGCTAGAGACGAACCATTACAAGGCTTAATTCATCCAGTTTTCGTCTCTCTGGAAGACCGTCAAATGTCCGCCCGTCCGTCTGTCTAAAAAAGTCCTGTTTGTGAACTGAGCCGCGCGGAACGGAGCATAAGTGCAAGGAGCATCGATGTACCCGCGGCCGACGGCACTGAGAGTTCTAGGCCTGGTGCTGCGGTGACGGGTGCTGAGCTTCAGCGCTCTGTTGCTTCACGCAGGATTTGCCGAGTCAGGGCGACCTGTTCCCAGGGCTTTGTGGGTCGTCGCAGACATGAGGTGGCCGATACCAGACCGCGGACTTCTCGATAGATGCAACGGCATCAATTGATTGATACATACGGATTTTCAGTGCAGAATCCCGCATGTAAAGCAGGTGGTCTGAAGTTCTCATGATATCCAGTGCCCCCAAGTTAGACAGACGAGGTGAGTATCGGCCATTGGATGAACCCTATGTTCGTTGAGCGAAGTCGAGGTTGCCAAGAACTGATAGAATTGAGCACATCACCAAGACTCTGGCAATTGGCCAAGAAGAAGCTCGAAGCTAGCGTTCCAAAATGCTTCTGGACTCTTTCTAAGCATTTGTAACCAGGATCAATCTGAAAATAGTCCTGAGCAAGTTACGATGGATTGTATCGGCAATATTTAGACTAGGCTTCGAACGTGGTCCGATGTGACGCAGCCGATTTACCCGGAATATCGTTCCTGAAAGCGAGCTCAATTGTAATAACTCTATCCAAAAAGTCCTCCAGGTGACTTGTCTGGGGTAATAACCCAGGTCCGTCTAATCCAGATTAGGAGCCAACAAGAGAGGGCTGAAACGTCACTATTAATCTATTCGGCGCGCATAAAGCAATGCCACACCTCGCTATGTTCATTAAGGTTCTCGCCTCGCTGCAAGCGGGAGCCCTGACAACGCTTAGGCCTCAGTGAGCTGATAGTGGAGGGAGCTTTCGCCCAGCCGCCAACGTCCCACACCACCCCTGGGGAGATTCTATTCGCGACGACACAGTCCCTGGACCCGAGGAACCTCGTTTGAGTCAGGGAAATCGCGATCTACCCGAGCGCTGATCAACAGCTTCTTAGGCAAAAAGGACAGTACATAAGAAAAGAATGAACACCCAGCATGTTTCCTGATCACCATCCAACTCAATCAGCCTCTATCAACCCACTTCACTCATTTCATCAACTCTCATTCTCCTCAGTCAACGCTCTCTTCGAGTAAACAAACCAGCATAAAACATTCAAAATGCAGTTCCCTACCTTCGCTGTCCTTGCCCTGGCCGCTGTCGCCTCGGCTGCGTCTGTCCCTCGCGCAACCACCTACGAGACCGCGAACTACCTGTCTGTCTGCCAACAGGGCACCAACCTCTTCTGCACTGGCAACACCGGCGTCTGCCAGCGCGGCAAGACTGACACCTTTGACGCCAAGGCCACCAAAGAAAACGAGGTCGCCTGCGAGCGTCTTAAGCGAGGCGACAGCTGCACTCAGACCGTCGCCTGCGTCTAAGTGCGAGAGGGAATATGATAGGGGTCGATTTGAATGGGTCACATACACAAGCGATTTTGGTTGCATCAGAGGCTTGAGCTTTTCAGCCTTACTTTGGTTTCACAACTTCACATTCTCCGTACATACAAAATAAAGACAATGTACAAACAGTATCCGCAGTACCTTCTGTGAATGCATGCCGACTGTTCCCACAGCTATCGCGAAGAACAAATGCTTGCTTGGATCTGCCCGCACGAAAAGATTCAATGAACCACTCTCTCAATTGAGTCTAGAGTCTAGATTTAGCGTAAGTCTATCGGATGATCCATAGAGCAGCTGGTGTTTCAGTGATGGCAAGAGTAGCTATCCACCACGTCTTTTCTCTCAGAAAGGGAAGACAGGCAACGACAAATGAGATCTACGCTCCGAACATATTAGTTCATCAAGAAGAAGACAGGCGTAAGTTTAGGCATGCGCTGCGGATTTGAAGTCAGAATAGGTGTGGTAAGCGGCTTCCATTAGTCCAGAATGGTCCTAGTTTGTCGTGTTGTCTAGGCAGCCTTCAAAACTCTCGTTTTCTCATCAGCGTTTGGGAGGCATTTGAGTAGGCTACACCTCTCGGTATAAAGATGAGTCGGCCACATCGTTTACAAAGGAAGCTCTCAATGTCGATGTTTGACCTTTCTGAGACGAGGGTCGCGCTGCCTGGGTGTTTAGGGTTTCAGTCAGCCGACTCGGCCTTCGACTTCGCCCAGTTGCGGAACGCATTACCACACAGCTCGCAGTCTCCGGTGGCAGCAAGTTTATCAAATACCAGAATACTTCAAAAGACGTCATTTGGGATAGTGTGCCAAATTAGAAACATTATCACTGTGCGCAAGCCTCGAGTGTCCTGCTCAATCTTGCCAACAAGCATTACCAGAGCGTGCCCAAGATCCAAACAAATTTGTGTTTCGAAAAATTCCGGCAACTGCCAATGGAGATCCGTGAGAAAATCTGGCTCGTCTCCGTCCCAGCTTGAACGTTACACGCCACCGACCACACACGCGAGAGAATAGCCCGGAATCGTCGTCTTACAGTGTCTGCGCCTACCCTCTCTTATGGGGAGGCCTGGGCGATATTGAGGCCCCTGATTCACGACATTTACAACAATGGAAGGGTGAAAACAAACCCCGTACACAAAGGACGGACGGCTTGGGTCACCTCTCGTGACACATTGAATATAGGCCCACCGGGAGGCTATGCTGTTTCGCTGCACACGGACTACGGCCCAAATTGTCTCAGTTTGGACAGATCGTGCTTTGTTTAGAGCAAATCCAAGAGGGCCTCAAAATGGGCAGCATATCGGACATTTGTGATCGTCAAGATGGCTTCGACTATCATAACCTTGATCCGCTCATTCACGAGGTCGAAATCGTGATACCAAGAGGGCTGGCATTTCGTGAGCACGTGTCTGCGTCAAGAGATGGCTTTCCCGGTTGGACCTGCGACTACGAACAGGGCTCAGTCTGGGGCTGCAATCCTCACCTCGTGGAAGTTGTCGATATGAGGGATAACCGTCGGGTTGACGAACTTCTAAGCCTACACATTGCATGGCCTACGGGTGGCTGCGCATGGTGCGTGGTGGCAGAAGGAAGGTTACTCGCAAGCCAGGGAGGCGATGGCAATGATCAAGGCGTTGGAGTTGTGGGACAAACACCCAAGGGCAGAACAGCAAGGTTGCCATCTCTGGACTCTATCAGACAGTCTGCACTTCCAAAGCTCGTACCCACCGTAAGGTTTGTCTTCCAGTTCCCTGGATGTTCGCCGCCTGGCATTACCATGGATCGAGTCAATGCGCTCCGCGGTGAGTGTAGCGACATGTGCCATATTACCAACGGCTTTCCACCGGGGTGGTCTAACTTTCCCGGACAAGAGGTCCAAAGAGCCTAATCTGTAGCTTGGGTTGCGGATTGATCACGACGAAGGTAGCCTTTGAGGAATCCGGAGGAACAACGCAAACAAATTGGTAGGCCAGTACAAAAATAGCTATCTAGACTATACTACTAGCATATTAGAAGGCAATCTGATTTCCAATGGATAGTCAGTTATAGCCATAAGCCTCATCCCCTGTAGCATCCAGCTTGGCAACAAACTCCCTCCCGCCGGCGAAACACTCAGCCAATCGCCGCGAGACAGTATCAGTGGGCTTGATCACATATTCTGGGATCGCGAGGTTGCCATTCCTCCATCCCCGCATGACCTTATTGGGGCTACCCTTCTTTGATGATTTCTCGAATCTCTCGAAGCCAGTGAGGGAATAGGGGCGATAAGCTGAGAGAGTTTCATGGCGCAAGAAAACTGAGGGATGAATCTCCTCTTTCGTCTCACTCATGTCCTTGCTGGCATTGTCGTCCTTGTATCGTCCAGGAGTACGATATTTTGACCCTGACATCTTCATCATGCCAGTGAAGCTGTCAACAATTGTACCCAAAGCCCATCCGTCCTCAGGAACTCCCTTCTTGGAGGCCTTGTAAACCCCAGTACAGTCCAAAACCTTCCAGAAAGGCTTGGTGGCTCAATTGGACCCGTAATCCTTGCCACTTCTGAGGTCTTGGATCATTCTCTTTCGCTGTTCAACTTCACGATCGGCCAGAGTAGAGAGTGTATTGTATACTTCGTCGTCGTTGAGTTGAAGATACGGCTTAATTTGGTCACACATCCAAGCGAAGGATATGAGAGCAAGTTTTACATTTGTTAACCCAATTTCTTTCGAGGAAACTTGAAACTTACGTTCGAAGTCAGATTCATCACCAGTGAGGATATTTGGATTACCACCGCCAACGTTGATGTGAACACCAGGGAACCAAACTTGGACGAGCTCTGAGTTGCTCCCTTGCAACTCATCGTACATCGTGCGAGCTATGAAGTCTTCCCATGCCTTTGATTTCTTAGTCTCATCACCACCGTTTTCGAGGATAGTGATGAATCCTTCCCTGAGATCCACTATGCTCTGATCGGGTTCCTGGAGATCATTCTGGTTCTGCGGAGAGCGGTGCCAAAGGGTCGGGGAAAACGGTTTGCGATGCTCATCGATAGCCATCGCATGGAACGCATGTTTGATGACTGTATTCCAATTAGCGCAATTCAAAAAGCTATTTGGTCCCCCTATATCCTCCTGATTCTTCATTTGGGGCTCCATTGGTATGAACAATAAACAAAGTTAAGAAAAGGAGGAAAAGGTGAAAGATCTTACAAGGGCTCAAGCACGGATTATGAAACCCCCCCATCGTCAACGCCCAAGAAAGGCGCAAGTTGTCGAAGTAGTTGCTTCCCCCACTGCTTGTAAGTGACGTCGGGTATTCCTAAGCTTCCCACTGTGTCGAAGACCCCAACAACCTGAACAACCCTGGTCCTCTCGGCAGGAATCTTGTGCGGGAGCACATCCCAGCGGGCGTTCCTGAATTCGTATTTCCAAGAATCACCATCCTTTGCTGGAACTCCGGTAATCCACCGACGATACTCCGGGGACTGGCGGAAGTTATTGCTATCATTGTGTTTTCGATAGAGGCTGTACAGCTCTGGGAAATCTTGCATCTCGTGAGGCTGAATGATGCCAATATCAGTGATAAGGCCAGCCACAGATCGAGCCGTGTATGCCCCCCGGGAGAACCCAAAACAGAATATCTCGTCTTCAGGAGCATAATTGTTGACGATGAAGTTGTAAGCTTCGACGACGTCACCAGATAGGCCAACGCCGAAGCCTCCTTGCCTTTCTTTTTCCAAGAAGCTCAGGTCTCCAGTTCCAATACCAGAACTATAGTACACAAGCTGTTGGAAGATCCTTCCATCTGGGCTCTCGCCAGTTCTGGAAATGGAACGGGCCAGCCGGGTAACGTTGGAAGGAATATTCTTCTCTCCGGTCGTAGATGATTGCCAAGTTCCATCGCAGCAGATGACAATTCGCTTAGGAGGAACAGTTGGCAGTATCCTGACTGGGGCTGATTCCGCGTCGTGGGTTGCGGTTTGATATGAATAGACGGCTGGTTCTGCTACCGAGCAGGCTTCTTCCGTATAGTAGCTGCCATAGTCTGCAGGTACTGATGCGGAAGTGGTAGCTTGTACAGGGGTAGGTTCGACGAACGACTCCCATAACCCGTATGGGTCGGTACCGGTGGCAAAAGACATGTTCAAGGAACAAAAACGAGGCGCATGGGTTTGAAGATAATACTGACGAAAAGTCCAAGTTGCCAAGCTGGAGCGCCAAAAAGCCATGACTTTATAGAATCATGGAAACAAAAGCAGGTCGACGAGCTGACATGAGACTTAGTCACATGGTTCTCTGTATTGATGAGGTGTAAATTGGATGTTTCGGTATTCACACCGGCAGTAAGTATTCCAGCATGTTTACGACGCTAAGGCTAAGACCTCCAACCCAATTGGAGGAGTTCCCGATGTCGGTTATGCCGCAGATACCAATTGAAGTGCGCCACGAGGAATGTGTTAGATTCGGCCCAGGTTGAAAGGGAAGATCGCTTCGACCTGGCGTTTGGAGTCCAGCTGAAATTCTAATCTGCATGTGAATTGATCGAGAACACTTCGACCCCAATAAGAGAAAAGCAGGACGACTCGCCTGAGAACGGACATGACATCGATTAACTTGCGTTGGAAGTAAAGAATCCTATTAGAATGTGGTATTTGTGTGTGGAAATATGCGGTTTCTAAGCTATGCCATAAGGTAGACAGATAGTTCCATGCCAAAGAAATCAGGTGGTATCTCATGCGAAGCCCCTCACATCATGGAATCATCCGGGAAGTTCTGCTATCGGGCTCGGTGACCTCTTTCCTTTCCCCGCCTTACTTACGCTCAGCGACTTGCCAAGTGAATAAGTTTGACCTTGTTCGTGGACCTTGCTTCCATACCCATCCAATCCATCTACCGTGGAGCCTCTCGGTGTCGCGTCCAGCTCCATTCTGTCAGACCACTGATGCGTGTTGGAGTCCAGTTCCGAAACAGCAGTCCCCGGTGTCATTGGACTGCGGCCCCAGCCATTCCCGCCTTCCGACTTTGTGTTGTCCAGCTCAGCCATATCGCCCCTCTGCCATTTCCGGCGGGCGAAGAACAGGTAAATCAGCACTGCGAGAAGAACGGTGCAGCCTAATCCGACGCCGACGCCAATGCCAACCTTGGATCCTGCCGTCATGGTTGTTCCATCATCTTCTTCGTTCGTATTTGTAGCTGTCGGCTGCGATGCGGAGCTCGCGTTTGTTATTGAGGCTGTCGTGTGAGTAGTTGTGCCCGTCGGTGTCGTATTGGGTTGTGTTGGAAGTGGAACGTGTCCAGGTTGCCAGATGACGCTCCCTCCGAGGGCGGTAGGGAGCTGGACGACATTCTCAAGGATCGAGGAATCGGTGAATGCGACTGTTCGTGATGTTTGGGGGCACCAGCATGCGTCTGCTGATGTGAGTGTCGTCGGTCGTGCCTTTTGCTCGCAGGCTACCCATTGTTCCGATGTACCGTTGCAGTACACGAGTCCTGCCCAAGGTTGACCTGGATTTGATGCGTTCTCAGTCACTCTTCAATCCCAAGTCGGACCTCAAATGATCGACTTACTGCTCAAGGCACCCTTGTCTGGGCAACTCGCATCCTTGTACTCTGGATCGCTGCAACCGCCGAGATAGGTAACTCCAAATCGTGCGTTGTAGCAAGCCCGGCTTGACAAGCACATGTCAGATCGTTGGCAACATGTGAATTGGCCAAAGGCAGTGTTGCCGCACGGTAGCCATTCGTCGACCTTCTTGCCGGACGCATGGTAGCATGTGCCGTTAGAGATGAAGGCGTTCAGCTCGGTCATGGTCGCTTGTGGTCCATCGAAATGTCGTCGGTTTTGAGGTTTGCTGAGTGAAGCGAATTGTGCGGTGTAGTGTCTGCGATGAGGTTTGGTAACGTCAAGCTACCACTGTTGAACGAGTGACATCAGGGAGGGAGGTTGGTTGATGTGAAGGAGGGGCGGAGAATCGCAGGCGGGAAGCACTGGTTAAAGTGCTATCCCTTGCCACGAACCAGAGAAGCGCGGGCCATATGATGTCTGAGGTCGTTTGCAAGGGGACATCGCCAAGTCCCCGGTGCGAGCCACATTAGCACCCGCATCCGATCCCGAAAAGTGGGATTGTCTGCATCAGACCGATGCGGAACTGATTCGCGTGGTATTCCTTTCGTCTGTAGAGTCGTCACGTTGCAATCCCAGAATACGAGCTTGGCTAGGAGTAACCAGCGTCTTAGTTCCAAGGCGATGTCTACATTCCGACAAGTGGCATCCTTTGGCATTCCAACCATGATGTCACCTTTGTTTGCGATGGAGGGAACAACTTGGAACTTTGCTCCTTTGCTATCAAATCGACGGTCAGTGATATTTCTGGCAGAGTAAACGGCCCGTTTCTCGTGTTTGCTGCGTGCGGGTACATGCTGATCTACCCTGCAGCTATTCTGGCCTTTGTACGTGCTTCGCCTCGCAAGCTGATCTGTTGTTTGTTTCTGTGGCTGGGGTCGATGCTTTTCAGTGGAAGCCAAATATTCTCCGCAGCTAAGCGACACGAATTAGACGAGACCTTGTCCGTTGTGTCTTACAAGTCTACGTCTTTGATAGAATGTGATGGTTTCCCTGCCACGCCATTGCCGCAGTGGCTTGGTAAACACGGCTGTAGCGAGACTCTTTCTTCCCTTCTAACTTTTCTTCTTCGCAGTTTGCCGCCTAGAGGCGCACTTTATTAACTACTATATAACTCTAATAGGGAAATATATAGAGGGTTATAGTATAACCTCTATAGTTAACTTATAGGGTATATAAAGGGGATTTTTAAATTACTTAACTAAGTAAAAGTAGCCCCCTATTATACTATAGCCTAAATTTAAAACCCTCTAAAATAAATCTTATATATACCCCCTACTTAATTAATATAGTTCTTATTACTAGTAATATTAAATATCTAAAAAAGACTAATTTACTATATATTTAATAATAATTTAGTTATATCCTTATAATTAAGAATAACGATATAGTATCTCTATACCTCCTTATAATATATATTAAGCTTTTAGAAGACCCTTAAAACTAAACTCTTTATTAAATTAAGTAGAAATTTAAAAAGATTACTAAGAACCTAAAGGATAAGAATAATATAAGGGAGATTAATAGGATATTTAATAAGAAATATAGTAAATAGTTCTAAGAATTAATCACTATTATTACCCTTATCTAAGGATATAGTAGTTAAGGAGATTAGCCTAAGTTAGGGTAGAGGAAAAAAAGGGTCCTTATATTCCCTTTAGTTATATAAGTATTCACAAAAGAATTATTCACAAAATGGCTGTAGCGAGACATTTCGCAACGGCAGCGACTTCCTGACACTAAGGGAGACTGAGGAGAAAGGGCCCCTCATTTGCGTTGGGCCTCATCATGAAGTTGCTGCTTCCAATTTCGGCGACATTGAATTTCATTTAGCATTATCTACTCGGTATTCTGATTGCATCCAAAATTTCAAAGACAATATTTCCGCGTCCATGTCGACCCGGTTCCGGCGATGCGAATTCCATCGCCCGTTGTGATGTGGGGCCGGCAATCGCCTTGCTTTCGGGACCCGGGCTTTGCACTACTCGCCAGACATGCATGTCCACATGGTATTGCAGGGGTCCCAGACCTCCATTCTCTTGTTGACTAACGACGTTGAATCACACAATCTGCATCTTCTTCATGCCTCGAAACTCTTCCGTGAACGATCTAAGCCGCTACCATCTGATCGCCTAGTTAAAGCCCTCGGGCCAGAAATCCTCGAGCCACTCATAAGGTTCTTCAGGCTCGTAAGCATTCAAGACCTCTCCGTCATATTCCGTGATCGCGTCTCTAGTCTCATTGTACAAGGCGTACTTGAGGTCTGGACCATTGCCGATGGTGTAAGGAACTGTCTGGACATTGTTGGCAATTTCCTTGTCCACGATGACTTCCAGGTCTTGAAGCTGTGCATTCTTGAGACGGAACTCGTCGCCGTAGTTTGGATTGATCTTTAGTTTTGTCAGAAAGAACCTTTCAAATTGCAATGGCTCAGGATTGCCACGGAATACGTACGATGCCCATCCTGATGCCATTCACGGCGACGACGTTTTGGATTGTCGCATTTCTCTTTGCTTGATTGAGACAGTTGCCACAGGACTGGTAAAAAGTCTGGCAACCGACATCATCAGTAAACTACACGCTGTTATGACAGCCGATTCACTCACCCCAAAACCCTCAGCGTAGAAACCGGTGATATTGTACTTTCCACCCAGGGAGTTGTCTTTTGTTTGTTAGGATAGGCTTGGCCCCTGGAACGATTTCGAAGTTGACTTGCCTTGGAAGATCTGGGAGAATAAAATATTAGCGCACGGCCCGTAAAATGTTTATTGAAGACAAAGAAGAAGGCTTTTCGAACAACCCAGAGAGAATGCTTACCTTATCTGTTGCGTTCCGAGCTCCACCGCCGATGACTCGTAGTTGTGTGTTAAGGCCCTTGGATGTAAGAGCATCTTCGCAGACGTCTTCCCACCAAACTATAGACAGGTCAGATGGATGCCATGCGCAGCATTTGGTGTCATACCGTTCTCAACCCAAGCGTCACCTAGTGCATGGATACCTTCGGCTTGATGCTTGCCGATAATGACGTTGCGAATGGTCGAGCCCGGCAGGAGGTTGAAGACAGCATCAGCATCCGTGCCCTCTGGAAGACACAGTATTTGTTAGCCTAGGTTTGACCCTTGTCAGGTGTTGACTTGCCTGCTTGTTCGTTGCAGCTGCCCTCAACACGCTCATATCGCTTCATACCACCGTCAAACACCTGGCCAGGAAGAATGTACATTGTCTGTTCCAAGACGACGGTTTCCTTGGCTACAGGGAACTTGGTGACTGGGAATGGAAAACGCGGAGGAGGGCGTTCACCCAGGTCACCCTGGGTACTGTCGGCTGAGCCACCAGGTCCGTCCCCGGTTTGGCGTCGGTCAATGACCCCAGCCTGGACCAAAGCAGGCAAAAGTGAAAAGAGGGAGGTAGAAGCGATCTTCATTTCGAGGGTTCCTCAGTGTGGTGTCTGGGCTGGATATAGACGCTGGTCAATGAAACCGTAGAAAGATATCCAGGGTCAAATGATACTTCTGGACAACATTAACAATATCTCAGACGCCATCATGGCCATGGAAAGATTAAGACCTTATATACTTGTAGACAGCAGAGGTTGATCAGGCAAGCTCCTATGGGCATTGAGCTCGCGAAGCTATGTCATTTCTTGATTACGTAGCTAACGAAGCTCTCCAAATGGCGTTCAGGGCTTGACTGCTAGCTACACATGGCTAAATAGCTGTAAGCATGCAGCGGAAAATTGAGTTTCTGGTTTCCGTGAATCAATGGTCGAGGATGAGCATGCAAGTCCCTTGGCAAGTGCTTGGCGCTGTCGCCCAAGGCCCAGCCCAAGCTGTTCGCCGAGTACACAACTTGCACATCTATCCCGACAGAGCGGTTCGACCCCAGTTTTGCACTTCATCGGCCGCGTTTAAAAAGATGAGAGAGGTGGAAATTTCCCCGGATGGCGAGATCTTGGCTAGAGTGATGCCAAGGATTGTAGGATGGGGTTGGACGAATGAAGTACTGTTGCCTATGGTGTCCTGCTTGAGTTGTTCCGCCTGAATCGATTGTGGCACTCAGAAATAGATAACGCGTGCGGGGGAGAGAGGAAGCAGGCAACAAATACTGGGGATAGGAGCAGTTCACGTCGTTCTGCTTTCCCTTTCATATTCTTTCGCTTTTACGTTCCTCACGCCATATCATCTATAGGAATTGAAGCTCACATTGAGGATTGCAACACACTATCTGTAGTGTCTTAATACAAGAAAGGAACGTAAAAGTAATGATGCCCTTCATCAAAAAGGCGACCAAATAACACTGCCGCTAGGATCTGTACTTAGGAGGATAGTATAGCCCTACCCGTGGAATTTGATCCCAGGTGAGATGGTGTTCATCGATATCGTAGCGACCGTCGACTAGCTCCTCCATTCTAGCCATCCTACTCTTTGTAGCTCTTTTACCGCCAAGAGTAACGCGATCCAGCCCTTGATTTAACCACTCCGCGACGTCCGCATAGCCAGAAATAGTAGCCTCATCAGCGGCCGTGTGCCCAACAGCGTTCTTCCTGGCCAGAAGAACAGTAGCTACAATGTAGTCGGGTACCCACAGAAGGTCGACATCGGTTTCGAACTCGGGAGCCGGGCTTGTCAGGGTCTTTATCCCAGCCTATTACCTGCCAGAAGTGATGCCAGGCCGCATTGATGACGTCCAGACGGCCGGTGCGGGCTGCGACATGGAAGATGGTATCTCCGGCCTTGTTTCGAAGGAAGAAGACGGCTCTGAAACAGGTCTTAAACCAGCTGTTGCGATCCCATTCCCTCCCAAAGCTCTGTGCAGTGGCATCGAAGGCTTTCATATTTCCAACAGCGGCCGCGACGTGCATGGCGGTATCACCTGTGTCAGGATCGGTGACCCAGCGCATCAGGTTCTGGAATTCGATATCGTGGGAAAGGTTATCAATGTAATAGGACGCGAGGGGAATATCTCGCCCATTCCACGTACGGAAAAGGTCGAGGAACTCACGCGAAGCGTCGGGATCAATACCCTCTGCGGGAGGAGAAGTGATGTATACCACGTCGTCGTCTGGACCGTCCTGGATCGATTCGGCCATGGTTCTGGTCACTTTGGTTACTGCCCAGGTGGAGAAAAGTAACTAGAGAATAACACGTCGTTAAAATGGCAGGACGATGTTGCAATATGGCAGGACAGGAATCCGTTTGATTTTCACGTCGTTACTCGAGAAGCCCAGGCGATCATCTGACTGCGCTGCGGCGCAGTAAGTAGGCAACAGCGAGGAGTCATTGACTGAAGGATATGCGGGGCTTGATAAATAGATCGAGGTATGTCAATTCTAAATGTCGTCCGCGAATTGCATATTATTTCTTTCCTGTCACCCGTGGGAATCATAGGCAATGCACTTCATTCTAAAGCACTTCGAACTCAACGGGCTATGATTCTTTCTCATTGTAAATTGAGCGAAAAGCAAGCTATACCTAAATCTTCAAACGAGATCTCCCGTCCATCGCAAGGCTATTCTAGCGATTCAATGACCGGTCCTCCCCTTAACACTCCTCCACTCAATGCCCAACGAAGGCACAATAGCAAAGCAGGCTACCGCAAGGCCAACGTAGAAGTAGTTTCTGAGGGCTGCATTATATTCGGCGAGGACAGCTTCCAGAATGTCCGTGGGGATGCTATCACGCAAATGGGTAACCCCCTGGCCAGCAAGTCTGGAAACATCCAAGTCAGGAAACTGGCTGAGTCGAGATGTTAATGACTCATTGAAGACAGCCTGACCAACGCACACCAGTACCGAGCCACCTAGTGACTGAGCAAAGAACATCAGCGACACACCTGTGGGCACGTCCTTCTGCTCCAGTGAGACTTGCGCCCCAAGACTTGCGAGTTGCATACCCTGGCCAACACCGAGGCCAAGAATGATCTGGTATCCAATCCAGGTGTGCGTTGGTGTGTGAACACCAAATGTTGAGATTAGTCCTCCGCCTACAGACATGAAGATGACCGAGGAGAAGAACACGGGGTTGAACCATCCAATTCCGTTGATCATCGCACCGGATACCATTGCCCCGAAGACAAGAGCAAGAACGAGAGGAAGGGTGTCGATGCCAGAGGTGACGGCGTCGGTGCCCCTGATGCCCTGGAACCAGATCGGCAAAGCGACCAAGAAAACAATGAGGACAGCTCCGAGGCAAAATGAGAAGACTGCTCCGAGCCAGATGTTGCGGACCGTAAATAGACGAGGCGGCACTGTGGCATTCTCCCGCTGCCAGATCTGAATACTGACAAATATGACAAGGAGAACACCAGCAAGAACCAAGAGAGCGATGATGCGTCCGCTATTCCAGGGGTACTTCTCTCCGCCCCATTGTAGTGCGAGAATCAAACAAATGACGCCAGGCAGGAAAACAAGATTTCCAAGAGGATCCAGTTGTCTAATTTGTTGCTTGAGCGGAGTTGACTCTTTCGGAGAAAGTTTCGGGAAGAGAACAATAAGGGCAGCAACTGCGACGCCTCCAACAGGGAGACTGTAATGGAACTGTTAGCGGATTGACTTGATGTCATAGAGACGGGTTACCATACTTGATAAGAAAGCACCATTTCCAAGTTACACGATCAGTGAAGGCACCTCCAATGAGAGGTGCGATGACTGACGCGATGCCGAAAACACCACCCATCATACCAACATACCCAGCTCGCTTGTGCAAAGGAGTGACACTCGTAATGAGAATAGTGCTGCCGGAGTAGATGCCCGCCGAGCCCGCACCAGCGATGGCACGGCCGATGATGAAGGTGACTGAGTTGGGGGCGACACCGCAGAGGAGCGAGCCCAGTTCGAAAAGAAAGATTGCGATGAGATAAACTGCTTTCGTGGAGTAGAAGGTGAAAATACGGCCCCAAAGGAGCTGCGTAGCGCAGCTAGTAATCAGATACGCGCTTGCATACCAGCTGACATCGTTCAGTGAATGAAAATCGTCCGTAATGCGAGGAATAGCCGTGGTGATGATGGTTCGGTCCAAGGCAACAAGGAACATGGCGATCATGTTGGAGAGGATGATGACGGCTAGTTTAAGCCCTTGAGGGTATTGAGACTCGTCTTCCCCTTCCCCGTTCGCTTCAGATGGAGGTTCTGTAGTAGCCTTTTCGCCTGGGAAACTGGATACTTCCTGGTCATGGATGTCCGACATGATGCGAGATATCGAGCAGGGCTGTTGAGTACTGAGACAGCAGAAGATATAGTATATTATTCCGTTTGTGCGTTGGCGCGTTGAAATGCTTGATGGATTCAATATTTCGAAAAAGGCACTTCTCGTGATTTTGAAGCATATTTATTGAAAGTCGTCCTACTCAACATGATTGAAATTTTCGCAAAACGGAGCCGATGAAGACTTGACCGTCATCGCGGAACGGGACTCGGCGCCGGGCACGCAAGATTTCAGATGTGGGGCCGATAGAGCGGTCCCGCGCTGAAGGGACCGACACGGTCTTGCGTCGATAAATTCTGGCTCGGAGGATGAAAACAATAAGCCACCGAGGGGCGTAGCACACGTGCGCAATCTCCGCATGGGCTAGGACCGTCGCCACGCTAACCCTAGTTCAGAATGCCTTGGGCACCTGGGCTGCCATCCCGAGAAGGAAACATACGCGGCCGCGGACTTTGTGTGTTAGCTCGGGTACTAGTTCGGGACCGAAGCTCCTCTGCCGCCTCGATCACGCCTGCGTGCGGTCCCGCAAAGCACACCAACGGCACCACGCGGCATGCACTAATCGTTCGATCGACACACCGTCCGCACTCCAACACTGATAAAATGTCTCGCTTGATCTTCGTACGCAATTCTGTGGCGCAGACGCAAAAGCCAACGGAAAGACCTTGGACGGGGATCCATATTTTACATCGACTTCTCGGCAAGCAAACGTATCCGGCGTAAAGAGGAGATTTGGCGGGCAGCTGGATTCCTTGAAAAGCATCCCTCGTTCATGTTCTCTGGGGCCGTCCTATTTACGCCGCCTCCGCATCATACGAGCTTTCCACGAACCTTTCCCACCACGAAGCGGGCCGTCCTTCAAACCTCCGATATGGCCGAATTGAAGATCACCAGGGGGCACTCATGCGTCCCATGCCAGAACCGCAAGATTAGATGCAACGGGCATATTCCATGCACATATTGTATTAAAACAGGCAAAGAATGCGTCAAATCTGCCCGCGGAAGCCAGAGCCGACCGAGGCCAACATCTGGTGGTCCGTCCGGCAGTACCGGGGAAGTCGTTGCAAACGGAGACGAGCGACGCTATGTTGAGGAGTGAGTTGACCGCAAAAATCACTTGTAGTGTATTGCCTAATGATTTTGTTCTAAAGCAACAAGCTGTGGACGAGCCTCGGCGGTGAGGTAAGGGAGATTGAGTCCCCTTGGCGATGGTAGTCGTTGCCCGACTAACGATACATCTTAGCTGGGGCCCAGAAGCCCGAGCTCAGAGGACGAGAAATATTCAGCAAGACACTCGTCTCCACCCCAAATCAGTCTCATTTTCGGCCACCAACAGATGCAGTCCCCAGAGCTACTACACCCATCGCCTATCCAATCATTCAAGTTATGGCAGGTCTTCCTGAGTAACGTCCATCCTCTGACGAAGATCATCCATGGTCCGTCTATGCAGGAGGAGGTTCTGAGAATGCTCTCAAATCCAACAGCAACCGATCGCTCAACGGAAGCTCTCATATTCTCCATTTATCTTATCGCAGTTGTCTCCTTGACAGACGAAGAGTGTCGAAACCTTCTCGACGAGCCGAGAGACAAGCACCTTGCGAGGTACCGGTATGCTACCGAGGTGGCATTGAGTAGAGTCGACTTCCTCAGGTCTACGAATCTCAGAGTGCTTCAAGCATTCACAATTTACTTGGTAGGTCTGCGTTGATTTGCTTTTTCGATCTCTACACATGACTGACCGGCTTGGTGAAGCTCGCTCTTCGGTATCTCTGCGACAACGATATACTCTGGCTCATGACTGGCCTAGCCACCCGGATGGGCCAGAGAATGGGCTTACACCGCGAAACGTCCCTAAAGGGTCTCTCTCCTTTCGAAGCGGAGATGCGACGACGGGTTTGGTGGCAGATTATTATCCTGGATGGCCGAGCCGCTCAGGTGACTGGGGCTTCCATGAACCCGTCAGCCTACCTCCTTGGTGACACCAACAAGCCTGTGAACGTTAATGATGGAGATCTCGTACCGTCTATGGGACTGCCGCCCCCTCCATCCCCAATTACCACGGAGATGGCTTTCTGCTCCGTCCGAATCGAGATTGGGGCGTGGATGATACACCAAAAGACACTCCCTGGTTTCGGAACATCAAGTGACGGGAGAGCCAAGTTCCTGAAAGCTGTTGACGACCTTGAAAACACGATTGAGCACAGGTATCTGAGAAACATCGACAAAGGCATTCCCCTAAACCAACTAGCGCTCAGCATGGCTCGATCCGCTATTTGCCAACTCAGGATATCGACTTGCCATCCCATGCGGCGCCAGGACAAAGACACGGAATTGAGCCCAGACCAAATAGAGATGCTCCTGGAGAATAGCATGGAGGTCATCCAATACGATATCGTGGCGCACACAACATCCTCTCTTCAACACTTTCTCTGGCACGTTTCCAACTTCTTTCCCTTCGAAACGTTTGTCTTACTTGTCGGAACCCTTCCCAGCTGCCCAAAGAGTCAGCTCGCAGAGCGAGCATGGGATGTGATCAACCAAGTCTACGAGCACCATCCGTCATTCATTTCGAATCGAAATGAGCCTTTGTATCGAGCTCTTGGAAATCTCACATGCAGGTCTTGGAAAACGGCACAAGCCAATGGACAGCAACGCGGCTTCCCACCGCTAGCAGAACCGCCCTTCATGTCGAGGCTCCGGAGGGAAACGAATCCGGGATTTCAAGAAGAGAATTCCACATGCAATTCCACGACGATTTCAGGCGACGGTGGCCCCCACACTCCGTACAGCTTTCCGCCCAACGCTAGCGTTGACGGCGACAACAACGCTGTGATGACCGACTGGCAGCAGCTACCACAAGATATCAATGATGGCTCATTTGCAATGGGACGTGAGGGTATGGATATGGATTGGGAGTTTTGGCAATATTTGCTAGTCGACAAAGTCCCAGGTGGGCAAGAACCATCGAAGGCAAATCCATTATCGTTTATGGCCTATGATAATTGATAACCTCGGCACTACCATTGGTAGATGTTGATTGAGGCGAAAATCTATATCCAAGAATCGGAAATGTGACGGCACTGGGCTTAGCATGTGCCTTTAAAGAACATTCAAACGATGACGCTTGTTATGATGTTGTCTACCTGCGACCCCTGTATGCAGTGGTCGAAATGGAGAGGTCCGAATAGACTGACATGATATGTCCTAAGAGTTTATTACCGAGCGTTAGCTGGGCTGTAATGAGACCTTCGAACATGTGCAGATGAGGCTTACTTGATTGAGATCCCTAACATAGCCATGGTGATCATAGTCTAAGGGGGGGTTGGCCGGATTTTATTTCTGGAGACGTACTTGGCGGTCTGTCTTCAAGTTCTCCTAGGCTCTTAATGAAACCGAGTTCATCATGCCACGGTCGACGGAGTTGACGGCGGAGGTTGTGGGGACAACACGTATCAATTGATTGGATCATTCCGTCTTCTTAGTACTCAGGGGAGTAGTAGGATAAGTCGTCAAGGAATGTATCCAATCGGCTTCTCGTACCATAATATGGCGGCGGGGCGTATGATGGATATGAAGGCGGGGAGTATGGCGGCGGGGGATCAATGGTATTGACGTCCGGGTTGACTTGATAGTCAACCCCAGTCCGGCCGCGCTCGACACAACAGCAGGGTTTCGGTAGAGGCCTGCGGTGTCGTCGTGGGATTTTGCAGTTGAACAGGATGAAGGCGGCCGTTTCTACATCGCTCTTGATACCTTCAATGACATTGCAGAGTACCGTTCGAAAGCCCATGTTGATAGAATAGGGTGTGGGGTATTTGTGATGGAGACTGTGAGAGGTGACAATGGCATGCAACAGAAGATTGTATGGGATAAATCCTCGCAAGAAAGAAAAGTGCATTTGCTGTTGAAGAGAAATGAAATATATACCTAAGTCCCAATTAACAGTATCCTTTTCCCTTAAGCACAAGGTAGACAAGCTCTAGACGACCCTTCGTAGCCGCCTCCCATTTCTGCTAACCGAATATCTACAAGGTAGTACCGTGATGGCCATTCACCATACCATCGGAGAATTCTTCGTCTGACTACTGTCAACATTTCCTAAGAAAAGCTTTCCGCATGGGCCTCAGAGCTTCGCAGAAGTCTCGCGCTTGACCAAAGCCCTCAAGTCCTTTCGCAGAATCTTTCCAGAAGGGCTTTTGGGGATGGCGTCTATGAAAATGACGCCGCCCCGCAGCTTCTTGTAGCTGGCAACCTGTCCCTCGACCCATTTGGCAATCTCTTCTGCCGAGATTTGTTTCTTATCCGCCACCACATATGCCCTGCGGAAGCTGTCAGTAAGGTTCTCTATCAAGTAAAAGTTCGACCGCTACCAACCTTGGAAGCTCCGTCCCTTCTCCGTCCACGCCAATGACTGCTGCGTCCTGAATCTTTGGGTGCGTCACCAACAAGGCCTCTAGCTCCGCCGGAGCGACTTGGAATCCTTTGTACTTGATGAGTTCCTAAATTTCACGTTAGTCAATATTCGATGGTTGTGAGAGTTCTGGTATGCTGTATGAAAACGTACCTTCTTGCGATCGACAAAATAAAATTTGCCATCCTTGAAAGAGAGTCTATCGCCGGTGCAGAACCAGCCGTCGACGAACGCCTCCTTGTTCGCCTGCTCGTTCTTGTAATAGCCCTTCGTCACGATGGGTCCACGGCACCACATCTCGCCAGGCTCTCCAACCTCGACGTCTTTGCCTTCCTCATCCACCAGCCGAGCCTCGCAGTTCGCGACAATCATGGAAACGCTGCCGGTATCGTCGGTCATATGTCGAGGAAGAATTGTAAAGCCGCCTGTTGTTTCGCTCAGGCCCCAAGTTTGACCGAGGATTCCCTTTCCCTTTCCAATCTTTTTCTGCGCTTCTATTTGCGTTTCCCTTCCAAGCGCCGCTGCCCCAGTGAGCGCAAATTCAACAGAGTCAAATTGGTCTGTGACGAGAGGAGACTTGGCGATCATGAGGTAGATTGGGGGTACGCTGAAGAATGTTGTGACCTTGTACTTCTTCATGTGACCGAGAAACTCTGGGAAGTTGAACTTTTTCATCCAGTAGACGACGCCTCCCATGAATGTCTGGTTCACGATATATGCCTGCAGTCCTGAGATATGGGCTGCCGGAAGATGAGCCAGAGTGATGTACTTCATTCCGGGACCGGGACGTTTCTTGTAGTACTCAATCGTGGGCGTGGAGATGAACATTGTTTGGGCGATCATATTCGAGTGCGAGATTTTGACGGCTTTTGGGACGCCAGTGGTACCACTACTGTAGATGTAGCAACCGACAGTGTTCTCCAAAGTCGTCTGGTCCGTGACGCGTTCCCAGTCCAGCTGTTCCTTTGATAACGGTACTTCCTTGTCTGTTTTAGCTTCAAAGAGCTTGAACTCGTGTGTGTCGCCAATGTAGAGAATGCGGTCTGCAGGCAGGCCAGCCGCCGTTCCTCCAGCGGCGGCTAGGGCCTTCAGATCAGGACTGCAGATGACCATCTTGCTCTCAGTGAGATTGATCTGGCGAGCGACTTCAGGCGGCGACGAAGATGGAGTTGACGCTGCCACGGACCCGCCGGCGGCCATGATACCGTAGAAGACGGTCGGGGCCATGTAGTGGCCAGTGAAGATGACTTGTACGACATCTCCTTTTTGAATGCCATATTTATGGCGCAGGGTATGAGCAAGTTGTTTCAGGGTGGTCACCAAACGCCCCTTAGTGATGGACTTGCTCGGGTCTGCGGCCTCCGCGTGGAGGATGGTGTCGTCGTTGAGTCTCTCATTGGGATAATCTGAGACCGCGTTCAGTATCAAAGGCTGAGATGTCTACAGTAAGGCACGTGGAGGTTGTGGATGGTCACACATACCAAACAAAAACGTTAGCAAATCGACTTTTGGGAGGTCAATTGTATCGGGAGATCGATAGATGGTCTGGCCACCCCGCTTCTCAACAATTGTTGCCATTTTGAATATGCTGTGGGTTTGTTTTCGTTTCTTATTATCGTGGTCTCCACTATGAGCAAAGCTGTATCATGTAAGCTGCGTTCCTTTCATGAACGAGGACTTGATGAGGAATCGTGGGGGGTGATGTTTTGACGAGGCCCAATCCGGCAGAATGGGAACAGTGGAAAGACAAAATAAAGTGAAGGCCCGCGCGGAACTGGCAATTGGCGGCGTTCAGAGAGGGGCCAGTGCGCGCGGAATGAAGAGAGCTTGGGGATGTGAAGTGAAGTAAGTTAAGTTGAAGGGGGTCTGACCGAGAAATGAGAGTGTTGGTGAATCGCAGCCTCCGACTCGCTTCCCCGCATTATTCTTATCAAGATTGGGGGCTGGCTGCGTTATGGGTCTCTTCACCCGCGAAGGCCGTGACAAGCCGGCGCCCTGCGCTCCCTTGCGTCGACTCAGATCGTTTCTGCCGAGGTCATGGAGACGTGTCAGTGGTTACTTGTTGGGGTAACCCCTTCATTAGCGCGTTACTATTTTGTGTTCCTTGGCTGCGGGGGAACTCCAACATGTTGAGGGCCCGAGAACCCGAGCCAGCATTTTCGGCGGTGACTGATGTACTGGTGTCCGGGGTGGATGTGCGGGGAAATTCCGTGGAGATGAGCTATGATCCATGCATGGGCGACAGACTTATGGTTGATCTTCTGCTTATTGACGTTAGGAAGGCAATGATCAACTTTCGAAGTTGCTATGGCCATAACTTCGCAATTGTGTAGAGGGGTTTTGCTCGGGGCGACTAATGAGCCCAGGCTCGGTCTGCTACAGCTCAGTGAAGAGCACACACTTCCATTGTCACGATTGACATACGCCGTTCTTTTTCTGTGTTTAGGGCCCATTCGTGGATCCCGGATATTTTCACAAATGAGAAAGTCAATGGTTCGGGGACGTTCGGTGACAGAAGTCCCAATGGCCTCGCTGCGCCGCTTCCCAATTCGTCACGCTGGCTGCCGGCTTTGTGGTCGGGTTTAATAAAATTAAACCCGGCTTGTTGAGGTCTTCAACCCATTCACACGTCAGCGTCCAGGCTTCTTTTCTGACTGCCGGTCATCTTCAGTCCCTCTCATTTCTGCCCATCTGCCACCAAAGCCCTTCAGATTCGCACCAATAACGACAGAACCGACGATTGAGGGTGTTAACCGATTGATGCAGAGATGAAATTCCATTTCGTCGAAGATGGAAATGATACCCGTAGCAACCGGAAAGCTGCCAGAAGTCATGTCATGAAGGGGAAGAATGCCGGGAAAATATTATCAACACGCGTTCGAAAGACCATCCGCAACGCTAAGCAGCCACAGAGGTCGAGCATCGAGCCTACAGGAGTAGTAGGATCATTGCGGCGCATGGTTGGAAACGACATCTCAAACTTCTCGCCAGGGACAGAATTACTACCACATACACGACTATTGCTTCATCAGTGTACGTATGGGTCGCGCTAAGACACGAATCTTGGCTCATGATATTATCACAGTCTTCAGTGTCGTCGGCGATGCTATCTATCCTCCAGAGATTTGTTACCCGCCTGACCCCCTCAAGTCTGCATGGCTCCAATACATAATCGACGATAAAGCCTGTTCGTGCAATGAATTGGGTTGCGAGACAGGTTTTCTAACCTTCAACAGTTTTCCATGTATCCCTTGCTACAGTTGCGACCTGCCTCGACTTTTTTCAACGGTCAGAGAAGGACTCAGAGCAAGCCATACTGCATACAAACCAAGCTTTCAGCATGATCAATGAGAGGTTGTCTGGGACTGAGGCTTTGTCGGACACAACCATAGGCCTTGCATGCATGTTCAGTGTCCAGGAATCTGTTCGAGGTGACCTTGAAAAGTACAACGTGCACTTGAGAGGGCTTTATCAGATGATTGAACTTCGTGGGGGTATCCACGTCTTCGAGGACAATTTGGAAGTGCTGCAGAAGATATGCCGGTGAGCTGCCAAGGACTTGGGAACTGTGGAAAAGACTAAATTTGGTATTAGAACTGATGTACAATATGCTCTGCACACGAACTCCTGGCCGAGGTATCCTAACATTGAGATACCGAAATACGTGATGGAAGAATTGGCAATCACACACGGGCTTGTGCCTGGAACTCTATCTGACATCTTTCGAGGTACATCAACTGTGGTCTGTCAACTTGTAAGTGACATCGAAAGGTCCTGTTTCATATTCAACGAGATCTGCGAGAAACGGAGACCGACACTTGCCGCCCCCGACTTTCAGGGGACGCTAGTATCTCTCTGCCATCGAGTGGTTCGAATACGGCTGGCAGATATTACTACATTCAGCACGTTGCAGAGAGCATGTCTCTCAGGTATGGCGTGCTACATCAGCAGCCTGATGCTCCAGTTCGGCCGTCAACGTCACTTGCGCTGCGATCTACTTCGGCACGAACTCAACGGCGTCATAAAAGAGGTATTAGGCGATGTCTCATGCTCTGCTAAAGTCAGGCTTTGGCTTCTACTGCTCGGAAGCATATCTGTATTTGAACTGGAGGATGATTCATGGCTTCTCCCTCTTTTGGATTTGGAAACCAAAACTATGGGACTGCAGGAATGGATGCAGGTAGAAGTACAGATGCGAAAGTTTCCTTGGATAGGTTCGTTGCATTGCCCTGAAGGCAAAGCAATCTGGAGGAAGGTTCAGAATCTTTCAATTACAGGTTAATGGGAATATTGAGAAGAGAGACTCTTCTATCGAGCTTCAACGGCTAAGTATGAGAATTTCAACAAGATGTCAAGCAACCAGCTTTTCCACGCATCTCGGCTCAATCTGTTCTAGTCGTGCTGCCAACTGAGTCCATACCATGTTCTGAAACTTTCGTCCGTCCTCATTCTTTACCCACTCGGGTACCCAGTGACTATGTATCAATTAGCATACATGCCAATCGGTGCTTCGTAGTGAAGACTTACTCCTTGATCTCGCAATCTGAGACATATTGCCCATGGCTTTCTGCACCACCAAACATGCTGTGCAAGATCGTGCGGCTCCCCATCTCCGGAGTTCTTCCAATCAGGGCGTTGAACATCCGAATCTGAAGCCGTAGGGTCATTCTGCCATATTTTGCTAGGCCGGTGTTGCAAAGCCCGGGGTTGAGTAGGTTCAAGACGACGCCGGTGCGTGACGCTGGTAGCATGGTTGCGAGTTGTCGGATGGCAAGTATCTGAACCAGCTTAGTAACTGAGTATCTGCATTTGTTCAGTCAGTAAGCCGTCCATGTGATATTTTGTCTCTCATTTTCTTGGAGACAGGAAACGAAAGGATTTGTTCCATACCTTTTCTCAATGGGAGATTCCCCTTGAGTATTCAAGACATCAAAGATGTCCTTGTCTGCGTACTTCAGAAAGTCCGGCTGCGTGAAACCAAGTCCAGAGGTAACAATCACGATATGGGGTTGCGAGCCTGAAGTCTTCGTCGTCTCCATCAATTTTGGATGAAGAAGCAGTGTTAGCATCACTGTGCCGATGACGTTGACAGTGACGCTTGTCTCCATGCCTTCAGCTATGGTCCACCTATCCAGGGCTGCAGTGGCATTCTCAACTAATCCGTCAAGACGACTAAGCTCCGAAGATGCTCTCTTGGCAAAGGCTCGGATAGATTCATAGGATGACATGTCGAGCTGCCAAACCTCGGTGACCTCCGGTCTGCCGGTGGAGGCATCGACGCGAGCTTTTGCATCTTGACCTTTCTCGATGGATCTGACAGCGATAATGACACGAGACGACCCAAGGTTGACAAGGTGCTTGACAGCCTCAAAGCCAATGCCAGAGTTCGACCCTGTAATGATGAAGGTTTTGCCGGCACAGGTCTCCTTTGTTGGAACGATGGGAAGATTTTGCCGCTGTGCGCGAATGAAGCCCATGGTATCCATTGTGGCTCTGGGAAGAGTTCAGAACGATATCTTGGGAAGGAATAGTTGATGGGTTTGCTATGTCTGCCGCTTTTACATGTCCAGTATTTCGATCGACTCTCACCCTTTTATGTCTTTTGCTGGACTCTGGTAACACTCCTCCGTCTCGGGGATACCATCATCTTCCTGTTTTTCGGACTCCGTATAGCATAATCTCCGGTGTCTGCCTTGAATCTCCAGCTCCATACGCACTCAGGTCTTTCACTTGTGGTACCCAAACGACGCATCTGACATGAGGCTCCCGACACAATTCCCACCTCGACCAATCAGAGATTTGCTGCCTGATTGGGTATAGTGGCTGCGGAAGTCATCCCACCAGATGATCCACTGACGGCGATGAGCCGGCCGAGTTCGCGCCGTGTCTCCGCTGTTTCTCGGTGCGTGGCTGCGATCCTTTTCATAGCTTGTCCTTATCTCACTTCCGGGCTCGGTCTCAAATGCTCTGTCCTCCCTTCACTATCGCCATGGCACAGAAACCGCATGCCTGTAGATCTAAGTCGATCGATGGTCCGGCTAAGTTGAGCGGCGCGCATTCGTTGACAGCGTAATCAACATGTGTTACCTTCCGAATGGCCAGATCAAACGAGTTCGTGCACGGCACATTCATCCTGTCATGTCAATCACAAACGTGAACCTTTCAGTTTTGGACGCAGCAATTGTCGGCGAAAAGCCCGCAGGGTTGAATAACACGATAGCGTAAACTACACAGAACAGGGAACAAAATAAAAAAGCCCGCAGGCGGGCTCAAAATGCATCCGGCCGCGTGCCAGCTGCGGCCGGGTGGCTCTACTTAGCCACGAATGTCTAAAACATGTGGGCGGCATCTCAAAATACGTTCTACCAAGATCGCAACTCTAATTTGAGCCGTATTCCTGTTTTAAAACACAGAAAACACGTTGTCTATGGATAATTAAAGAGCAGTATGAGGCCACGCTCGAAGGGTGTGCATCGCGAAGGCCTCGGATGTTTGGGGCTTCAAGGGCTCAATCATGGATGCAATTGTCAATGGACCTGGCGCAAGCTTATTCACCGCGAACATTGAGAGCTATCGGGGACTAATTGACCCCCAAAAGATGGGTGCAAACTCCGGAAGGATTTTGGTTTGGCCTGAACAGGCTAATTTACCTCCGGCTCGGACTGCCATCGTACCCGAAAGGGCCGCATCCCGGGCAACAATGCCAAAATGCCCTGCAATTGGTAGGTCCGAATAGTGGGCTTAGAAATCTTGCATTCCATTAGTCAGTGGACCACCAGTGTCTTTTAGTGAAGTGCAGGGCAGAGCAGGAGGCCGAAACCCCACGACGAAACCGCGCGCGTACTCTTTGTTGGTTTGCTAGACGCCACAGGGTCAAGCCTTAACTGATCTGGATCCGCTGACGCATCTCGGAAGCAAATCCCCTTACTAGCCATGGATTATCGATCTATCGATGTCGACATTGAGATGGGGTTGAACTTGAAAGGCGTGATCGGAATATTAAAGAGACCTCGTTTCTTCCCCCAAAGCCGGTTCAGTCTTCTACATCAGTACTCAACAACATCACTTCTCACATCACAGAGACATCCTCCCTCCCTGAACCGATATACTTCAGCCGCCAAAGCTTAGCATTCCATCACGCCAATCGCCGCAAACGGACTAAGTATTGTACTTAAACCCACCACCACACGAACTTCTTACATCCACTTCAACTATACAAACTTTCAAATCTTTACAAAATGTCTGGACAACAGGGACGCAAGATCGCCATTGTCGGTGCCAGCGGTAACGTTGGTGGCGGCACCCTCAAGGCTCTCCTCGCCAAGGGCATTCACACTATCACCGCGGTCACCCGCACCGAGTCAAGTGCCACGTTCCCCGAGGGTGTGATCGTGAAGAAGGGAAGCTACGAAGACGAATCCTTCCTCGTCTCGGCATTCCAGGGCCAGGATGTTGTCCAGCTCGCCCTCGGCTTTTCCAGCTACGCAACAGGCCAAGAGCCTCTCATTCGCGCCGCCGCTAAGGCCGGTGTGAAGTGGATCCTGCCCACCGAGTACGGCTCCGCCCCGGACCCTTCTAAGCTTCTCGAATCCAGCCCTATTCTCCAGGGCAAGATTCAGATCCGCAAATTGATTGAGGAGCTCGGCTCTAGCTGGATCGCTATTGTCAACAACCCCTGGTACGATTGGTCCATGGGCGCTGGTTTCTGGGGCATCGACATTAAGAACCGCACCGCCAAGCTGTACGATGGTGGAAAGACCAAGTTTATCACTACCAACATTGGCACCACCGGTAAGGGTACCGCTGGTGTTTTGAGCCTGCCCGACGCCGAGCTTGAGAAGTACCGCAACAAGCCTTTCTACCTTAAGTCGTTCTACATCAGCCAGCGTGACATGCTCGACAGCATCCAGCGCGCCACTGGCACCACGGACAAGGACTGGAAGATTGAGGAGCCTGACGCCGCCACTGTTGTTGCCCAGGCTGAGGAGGCTGCGAAGAAGGGCGACCACGTCGCTGGTCTGATCTCCTTCTATGTTAACCATATGAGAGCTGGCTGGGGAGGTGACTACAATGATAAGGTCACTGATCTGACCAAGATTGGTCTTGAAGCGGAGGATCTCGATGAGACCACCAAGAGAGTTGTCAAGGAGGTTGAGGGACAGTAGTTACATGTCAAACAAAAACCTCACGAGATTTAATAAACTTAAATTATTTGATATAACCGTTATTCACATATCGTCTCAGAACTTGAAGCAGACCACAATCCCCATGTGTAAACATGACCACGTAGTAGACGACGCTGTGAGGCTGTATTGGTAATGATGTGCCCGAAGCCAAAATGATGAATACAAAATCTTCCTCTGCCTTTCTAGGACCTTTGGCATTACATCAACCTGCCACCCAGATGCAAATGCTCAAGGAAGCTAAGCTGTAGCGGCCGGCATATGTCTTTCTGCCATGAAGAAACCACTCATGGCAGCAGTGTCATCTGTGTGGCTTCCCTCGGTTCGTCTGAACTCCGCATGTTCTTGCCTAGTCAAACAGCAGCAGAAACAGCGGCTCGTGATTCTCATCATCGAATCCAATATACGTAACAACCTTGCAATGATGTGGGTGCAAGACTTTACCAGAGTCTGGCGCATGGCATTGTGGTCTGCCCGTGTCATTTGTATTGTTTCCGGCTGGACAAGATCCCAGACACCAAATATGTCCGTGTAGGTGTTCCCAGCGGCAGTTCTGTACATGGCTATGATACCGGTGATGGTGCGGGCCAGAAACGTCAATATTCCGTAAGTAGCCCCGACCGAGTATAATAGTTGTTGATTGGCATATCTGACATAAAGCTAACTATTACCTCATAAGTAGATGTGTGATGAGAACCCTAAAGTACCCTCGTTCGCTGCCATTCGCGCGAAGACGTATCCACCAAGTGCGTTGGAGCTAGCGAAGAATACAGACCACATCTACAATAGAGTAAGTTGATGGCCATAGTGTATTCTTTTATAAGTCGTTCCTCAGAGACATTTCTTGTCTTACGGTTGAGTTACCCACCGAAAACAATCCACCTTCCCTTCTTCGTCTAGCTTAGGACGAAGGCCACGGACTGTCTCAAATACGAGTGGAAATGCTGCTACTACAGCAGAAATGACGAGTTCCTTGGATGCTGCTTTATGTGAACTCCTGTAAAGATCAAACGTGGTTTGAACGCACTGACTGTTTCTAAGAGCGATATTTCCAACATTTGTAACTAGCAGGGGGCAAACGTCAAATGTGGACGCAATTAAGAGCAGCAAAACAGTAAAGACAATATTAACATTATAAGTAAGCAAAACCTGCCTGAATTTCGTTATAGCGCTTTTCGTGAGGCCAGCGAGAGCTCCTAGTTGGAGAACCAAGGCTGATGGTGGGATGCCATTGAGGGTGGCACCAACTTAGGCGCCTGCCACACCGCCGGCGGCATTGAGAGCCATATCGATGATGGCTAAAATTCCGTATCCCCAGACTGTAAGAACGTGTGAGTGTAATTACTTTCAGAACATAATAGCACATCCTTACTGGCTCGCCATGGGGCCCGATTGACGATGACTGGCGGAGGCTGATAGTTGACCATACCTCTGATTGCAAAATCAAAAACCGCTAGGTAGGTTTTTCAAGGCCACATGAAAATCATGCGGACTTTGATGAAATTTCATCGTAATCGTTTCGAGTTGGTTCAACCGGGTTCAAACCATCATGGCAGTTCGGAGGATTCCCTACTCGGCACCGGGCCAAGCCCCACTTCCAACCCACGTCTGGTAGGTGTTCTCTTGACGATTCGATTGCGCCATGCTGTTGGATCTCTCGGTGACTTTTAGACGCTGGAGTTAGTAATTTTCTGCCTGTCGCATGGCTCATTTACCCCTGAGTGAATTACATCGTCAAACCACTCATTAGCGGCATCCAAAAGCTGCGTTTCGACTCCATCATGCCACCCGCAACTATGTCGCCCAAGGTGGAGATTATCGTCACCAAGACGGAGCGCGTGTTTCCTCAATCGCCAGCGCAATATGAACAGGCGATCCCCCTGTCGCTGCTGGATGCAACCACCGCCAACTTCGCTCTCACAAACGCCATCTGGCTCTTCGAGCCCCGCAAGGGCAAGGATGTGCCGGACGTCGCAGAGCACCTCCGCCAAACACTCAGCACTGCGCTTAGTTCTTACCCACAGTGGGCTGGCCAGCTAAAATCCATTACAGTCGTCGACGATGCGTCGGTCCCGGCCGAGGCTAAGGGGTTCCCAGCTCACGCCCGTCGCTTCGGCCGCGTGTACACGCACTTTGGGGCCTCCGCAGATGTCGGTGTGGAGTTCATCTCAGCAAGTAGCTCTGTCACTACGGACTCGCTCTACCCAACCGGGCGCGTCGAGACGCAACCGCTTTGGAATCGCAAAGACGATCCTCTCGGTAAATTTGTGCCTCCTACCGACATTGCACAGGCTCTCCAACCCAACGAGCCCATTGCCATGACTGGGTTACGGAAGCCGATTACGGCTGTTCAATGCACTACTTTTTCCGATGATGGCTTTGTCCTCGCTGTCAAGACCGCGCATCCTCTCGCGGACATCGCAGGTCTTATCCGCTTCGTCAAGGACTGGGCGAGTGTGAGCAGGGCCGTAGTCAAAGGCTTGGAAGCTCCAGTCCCGGCCCCCGTATTTGAGCCGGCGCGGTTAGACAATCTTGCCGCGGGGAACATCAATGCCGAAGAGCCGGATCCGGCCATCATCAGACGAACGGAGCGGTTGCCCTTGCACCGGTATGATTGGTGGGCTGCGCCTGGAAAGCCTCCCACACCGTTTCTCGATGCCGCCAGGCCGGTGTCTCCAGCAGGCAAGCCCATGCCATGGGCTGAGTGGGATCTTAAGGCCCCCGTTTCTGACTACACCATTCATCTCAACACCAAACAGGTAGATTTCCTCTGGAAGGAGGCTACGAAGGGCACTGAGGGTGACGGCCCGAGAATCAGCAAGCACGATGCCGTGTTGGCACACGTTTGGTCTTGCATCATTCGTGCACGTCAACTCGGTAAGGATGACGGCCACGTCCATTGTGATCTTGTACTCGGTGTTCGGTCCGCGTTCAAGCTAAGTGCGGACTTTATGGGTTCTCCGATCATCATGATGAATGTTGAGTTGCCCGGCTCCGAGGTCTGCTACCAACAGCCAGGTAACGCCACGGAAGCGATAGGAGCCATCGCTGGAAAAGTTCGAGCTACGATTTCCAAGATCAGTAGCCCGGTAAATCTCGCAGATCATCTTCATAGCGCTACATATGAGAAGTCCCCTCAACGAATATGGCAGGCATTCCTTGGCCGGCGTCATATCCTGGTGACGACTTGGGCGCGCGCTGGCCTCTACGACGTTGGCTTTGGTCTTGGCTCGAGCATAAGATACGCGGACGGCGTCGTGCCGAACCTGGATGGCAACATTCTCATCAAAGAAGCCCCTCCATCTTCCGGCGAATTCCTGTCTGGATCTCGGCCGTCTTGGACTGACAGCGGTGTCGATGTCTCTGTTCACATATGCACTGAGGATATGGATCGCTTGCTGGAGGATTCTTTGTTGCTGCCGCGCGTTGATTAGATATATTTCATTACACATTGAATAAGAAATGAATGGCTCTGCTCCCGTTTGTGGTCTAGATGTCCTCTCGTATGGCGAACCTGGAGACAGCTCGGCAAGTATCCGTATATCGAGCCTTTCTTCCCTGCATGCTTTCCTGTTAAGCTTATCTTCTTTTGAGCTTCGTTCGCCTTGGCATAATACTCTTATTGGCCTATTATACGAGCAGACTGGGGACTGGAAAGTGACGCATGTAGTGTCTAGCCCCGTTGGGAAGGTCGGTGACCCGACCCTGGTTCAGGACAACAGCCTGGCGTGCCACAGACTTTCAGGCGGTTGCGATGTCCGAGTATCAAAATGTGAACGGAAAACAATGGACAGTCTTCGGGACATTTCAGACGATTTAAAGGTTTATTGCTGAGTTGCGATAGGTTTTCATTCGAAGGATAGCTTCGCACTTTCGAAGACTCGTTTACTAATGTTGAAGTCGGATTGAGTGCTAATGAGGAACCAACACGAGGCAGCAGCCCGAACCATGGGGCTGCCATAATCCCGGAACCCAGTCAACTCATTTTGGTAAACCCTGTCGATGGTTCTGCAACGGGCAAATCACATGTACTTGTTGGTTTATCATGTCCCAAGGGTTCTTGGCGCGAGTGAGAAAATTGCTTTAAAATGGTTGTCTGTTCATTTCAATAACGGGATGTCCCCAGTCAAACCGCAAAGTTCCTCTTCTCCGGGTATTCTTGCAGGTATGATCGCTTGGCTGCTAATTGCCGTTCTGGTTCCTGCGTCAGGTGTGTACATATATTCGTTCGATAACTCGACACATGATCCTTGAAACCTCGCTGACAGGCTCCCGGCAGGAGTCCTGGCTCAGGCTTGCAGCAACTTCACCATCGACTCTATCGAAAAGTTGCAAGCGGCGCGGCAATGTCCAGAGATTGATGGCGATGTTGTCGTAGGTCCCTACCTTCGCGAGGTGAACCTCGATGGCATCCAGCGAATCCACGGCAGTCTTGTGACCATGGAAGTCTGTGCATGGGACAGGCCTAAGGGTTGCAAGGACGAATATCCTCTGGAAATAATCAGTTCAAGTACGCTTACTGCCGTCGATGAGATTCAAATAATATGGAACGCAAACCTCAGAAACATCAGTCTTCCAAACCTCAAAGCAGTTGAAACCGACTTCATGATCCACTATCTTGAGAACTTGGAGTATCTCGATATCACTGGCCTCGAAACAGTCGGCGGATTTACTTTGCGGGTTCCAAGCTTGACGACACTGAAACACAATGGGCTTCGAAACATCACAGGCTATGGAAGAAACGCCACAGGCTATGGAAGCTATTCAAATGAAACATCCCTTGTCTTGGCGACTGGACTCGAATCTCTTGACAGCGTCTTTCGCTACCCGCTGAGCGTATTCTGGGTAGCAATCGAGGTCAATTCCAAGAATAAAGAGATTCATTTCGGCTTCGCAAACACAACACTGCTACAATTTGAGGGTCAGCCTTACGGTGAAGATACATATCCCGGTGCCGGTAACGTTACGATCATCTTCGGAGGACACGATGCCGAAAACGTGCACGTAGATTACCTCCGATGCCGAAATGCCACCAATGGATTAAAGCGACAAGAATCTCTCAACCGACTCACAGTAGATGAGATTAACATCTCCGGTAATGATTATCTTGAACATCTGGATTTGCCGTTCGATCAGCTGGGAGAGCTCTATGTCTCGTACGCGCCTAACCTGCGTTGGCTGTCGAACCATCCCCAGGCATCAGAATGGACCGACTTTGCTCTGGATATGGACGCACCGTACTATTACAATATTAGTCGGAGCCCGCTTCTGAACCTTTCATCTGAGTACATGATTGACGAGGCAGGAAACACAGTCAGGTCGTGGTACTGGCCGCAGAAGAACATCAAGAAAATAGACTTAGGGGCTATAATGACGGATGCTTTCTTGTGAGCGCTTACATACACCATCGATTTGCCTTTCCTTTGTTTGCTGACTTCTCGCAGCGAATCTTTCTTGGCTTATCAAGAAACTGTTTCGAATTCTTCGACACGCCAGCTGATCTTAGAGTCATTCGATATCCGTCAGTTTGGAGATGGTCCACCGCTCAACTGCACCCCATTCAAGTCGTTATACAAGCAGGGCGTCATCCGGGAACACTACTCGTGTTCTCCAAATAAAAAGTCAGCCTCGTCTACCTCTGCTAAAGTCCCGAAGCTCATGGACTTCGTGGTACTTAGTTCTGTGGCAGCGTTTGTTCTTCTTGGACTCTGATTTAGTTGATGGTTCCAACGGCACGCTCTTGGATGCTATGGGAACCCCGGATCTCGCAGCAAGCACGTTTGAACAGTCTCTTAATGTTGCAGTCCACATGGCCACATAAGAAGAAGGACCCAGTTTAAATAATTGGAATTCATTTTGAACTATCACCGAGACTCCAAACCGAGAAACCATCGGTACCAATCCATGACATTGACTCATACATAGGATATCTTGTTATAACTGATGCCACCCTTCAACCAACGACTTTGCAAATGTAAACCCGATCATTGGTTAGATCCCTCCTCCATTCACCTCCATTCATCTCATTCGACCCTGGAAGGTACACTAAGTGCACTGATCCTCTAAAAACGAGCAGTGGAGTTGGAGCTGCCGGCAGAGCCGCCAACGAGCTTGCTGTTGAAGGCATCAGCGGCAGCCTGGTCCTGAGTGGCCGCGGTAGCCGCAGTCTCAGCGGCCTTGCAGCTATCAATGGTAGCCTGGGGGGCCTTGCAGCTGTCCTGGAGGCGCTGGCAGATGAAGCCGGCAATGATTCCAATCTTCTGGGCAGAGCCGTGGTTGAAGTCCTGCTGGTTGGTGGCGATGAAGCCAGGGCCCTGACGGTCCTTGAGGGCGTTCGAGAACTCGATGCTGGGGTCGCTGCAAGAACCAAAGTCGGAGGCCTGGCGCATCCTGAGGGAACGTCTGCGCTTGCCGATGGCGGCATGGCACTGAGTGTTCTGGTCCTCACACTGCTGGACGCCACCGGTGAGCTTTCCGCTGTTGGCGGCGTTGGCGCAGGCGTTGTGCTGAACATCGCAAGAGCGGCCGAGAGCGGCATTCTTACCGACGAAGGTGTCGCCGTTGACGGAGAAGGGACGGGTGCCGGAGGTCTGGATGACCGGGGGAGGGGCGCCGCCGAGAGAGCCGGTGAAGGTCTGGACGTTGGTGCCTCCGGCAGCGTTGCCGCTGTTGCCAGTGTTACCAGTGTTGCCGTTGCCGGTAGAGTTGTTGGCAGAAGCCTGGGCGTTGCTGTTGGTGGAGCGAGCAGCGCAAGCGGCGGCGTTCTTGGCCTTGTTGTTGCTGCCGGTGTTCGAGTTGCCGGTGTTAGAGCTGCCGCTGTTGCTGCTGCTGCTTCCAGTTCCAGAGGTGGTGTTCGCAGCTCCGTTGGTGGCTCCGGTAGCAGTACCGCCGCCAGCAACCTTCAGGCCGTTGATGTCAATGTGGGTAGCCTTCAGCTCACCAGTGCCGCCGGTAATAGTGGACTTGATACCGGCAACGGCGGCGTTGATCTCATCGGGAGTGGCATCGAGGACAAGAGTCTTGGTGGTGAAGATGCATCCGTTGGGGTCGTTCTGGTCGTCGCAAGAGTTACCCTTGAAGGTCGTGTCGGTCTTCTCGCCGGGGGCGAAGGTACCGCTCTCAAGAGCAAGCATGGGGTCGCCGCCGATGGAGGCGAGCTGCTTAGCAAGCTCCAGAGTGACGGCCTTGTTGTCGGCAGCGGCGTTGTCGGTAGCGGGATCCTGGTGAGCCTTGATGGCAGCGATCTCGGGGTTGACAGCGGTGTCTGTGCAGGCGGCGGAAGCCACACCAACACCGGCGGTGTTGCGCTCGAGGGAAGCGTAGACAAGAGCGGCAGACATTCCGCGGATATCCTTCTCGGCCTTGGCGTTGGTGAAGGCCTGGTCGGCAGTCTCCTGGTGCAGGCAGGCGAGGTTGGTGACCTGTCCAGCTCCGGTCTTGGCAGCGCCATCACCGAGAAGGCCGAAGACGGGGTCGGCGATCGCCTTGGGGTTCTGCTTGTTGAGGAACTCGCGGGTGATGTTCAGGAAGATCTCGTGAGAGTGCTCCTGGGGAACCTCACGCTTGGCCATGCGGCGAACATGGTGGTGGCGGTGGTAAGACCCAGCCTCGGCGAGAGCCAGGAGGGATGAAGCGGCGAATGCAACAGCTTGGTACTTCATGTTGACCGAAATTGATGATTATCGACGTCGATTGAAGTTCGAACAGAAAAGACCGGCCTTCTGCCTACAGTTTTCGACTGAAGTAGTATTGAAAAAAGGGTAGTAAAGAGAATATGGTAAAACGTTAACGTAGAGCAATCAAAGCCGATGCAAAGAATGGAATGAGTTCTCAGAACTCGTATTGAAAGAATGAATCGAAACGGCGAAGAGAATGTCGTACGAAGATGAGAAGCTATAGCCAAGAAGAAGAGATCTGGTGCCGAGAAGGAGATCACCCAGGTTTATAAAGAAAAGATTGGATGGAAAAGATGATCAGAGCACATCCCTGGCACATCATCGAATTCAGACGGTCGAGAGCATGAGCCGCATCCTTGGCCAGCGTATGCCGGCAAAGCAGAGGGATGAGACTCAAGGAGGTCACTCGAATGGACCACCCCGGGGACGACATCGAAGGGTGTGATACGATACGAGACGAAGTGAGTCGGTTAGGACGGACCAGAAAAGATTGCCAGGTCCAGGAAGCTGTTGGGCCCGAAGCCTTGGTCTGGCATGTGCAGGGGAGGGTTACCTGGGGGTGGAGGAAGAGTGACAAGACGCAACAAACGTCAACGTCTGAGTGTCATGATGGCCAAGTCAACCGCGAATGAGGCAGCAGAGTGGGGATCTCACGACAAGGCCGCCATTGTGTCGACCGGGGACGAAACCGCTCACAGCAAAATTGGTTGTCGCTAAAGATACGCGTGTGTTGTTGTTGTTGTGACCAGGCCGCTCAACTATTGCGACAAGGGTCGCGATATGGGCAGAGTTTTCGGATAGCGTTGCGACGGATGGGAGGGGACAAACTGCAAGGCGGCAAAGAGTTCAGACTCAAGACAGCGATGTGTACGGCAAGATGAGGCGGAAGATCAGACAAACCGAGCCGCAGGATGTCATAGAGCGAGTTTCGACCGGGGTGTGGGCGGTAATGTTTTGGGTCGCTCGCTTCTCCCCCATGCGTCACATCGCTCGCTGACTGGGCCCCGCCCCCCACGGCAAAAATGCTTGATTCAGTCTTCCCGCCAATGATCGCGACCCGCGAGGTCCGGATGGCGAAGTCGCCGGCGGTGGCTGGTGGGTAAGGGGTCTCTGCCGCAATCTGCTTAGGGCTTAGCGTAGGGGTCTGGTTTCTCTGTTGAAGAAGCTGTGCCGTGCTTTCGTAGGCGAAATGCACCTCACCGTTGCCTTTTCTTGCTCAACTTGGTCGACGTCCCTGGAGAGCGGTAAGCTGGTGGCTGACAAACCTGAAATGAACACATCTAGACCCCTCGGGGGTGTGGACCGGGGCACCCTTTTCGGCATGTCGCACCGAACAAGATCTATGATTGAACGGGTCTTCTGGCCGGTTTACCTGGTCGGACATAGCAACCAAAGAATTAACGTGGACGGTTAGATAGATTGCCCCCCATCAAAAAATGACGGGACGACTAAACTTCGAGGAGGCTAGCGCCTGAGCTTATTGCGGCTTGAACTGGGATGTTTACACCAGTCTTTGGAAACCAACGTTCACATTTGAGTGTGACGAAGTCAAAATACCGTCCTTTGAGTTGATAGCACACCACCTCTCTCGTTGAGTTTGTGTCCTCTTCTGGGTGACAACCAACATCTGACATATTTCGTCCATCAGCCCAGAACTCTGATCGAGTCTGCCGAGAAAGATGCTCGCCAGGCTCATGCGGCATCGAAAGTGGGCCACGCTGCCGTCGACCGCCATAAGATCTACTGTTTCAGACGATCGCAGACTTCAGACGCATCAGTGCCAAGGGGCAATATCTCAGACGCTATCACCATGCGGCCCTAGCCACCCTCGTGCGTCATGTGCGACTGGCAGGCTGTCATCCCAGCCATGCATCCATCGCGGCGGGGTTGATTCACTTATTGACAGGCACTCGTCCGCCTCCATTCCTCTTCACTCGTGGTATGATCTGCCTCGCGCCTTCGGAATTCGGCCTGGGATGAATTGGGATATGACTCGAGCTTTGTCATCCACCAGCGCGAACTATTCAATCGGACGAGCCGGCGACCAGACGATTCAGCGTCTGAACTTGGCCTCATAAGACGGTTGCGCGATTTGTTATGACCCTTAAGAGGTCCTGATAATCATCCTCAGTCTGAGATGAGATGCAGTTCATCACTTGTCACGCTCCACTGACTCAGCCAGACCATGCCCCCCAAGCACATTCTGGCGCGTGGGAACCGACCCTAATAATGTGGCTTCTTCCTTTTCCCCAGAGCCACCGGCGGTACTGGGATGAAATCTCAAGGTCGAATCCAGAACCAGTTGCTCATGGTGATCGCAGGCCGCGGGGTCAACAAGTGAGGTGTCCACTTTGGTCTGGGCTCATTCCACCTCCGCATTCATGACTGTTGCTTGAGAGATCATACACTCTGAGAAGCAGATCATCAGAGTTTGTCATCCGCCACATTACGATGCATGAGCAGCCCGTCTCATGCTGACCCCAATTTTCGAGTATTTCGTCTGCTTGCAAGCCTCCGACCGTTGACCGACAAAATGGCATTGGGTTCCGCCAAAATGTGCAACTTTGTTCCCCACTCGTGAAAATGCCATCCTATTCGACGCCTTGTGAGCACACGAAACGCTGTTCTTCATCAACCGTGTGATGAACTGCCGTTCATGCCCCATGACGTGTATGATTCGTGAGAAATGCCAAGTGTTCGCCATCTGAAAATGGCAACTATTCCCTGCGCATTTCACTTCACATTGGCAACCTCTGACACTTGGCGGCACTGGGGGTTGCCGGGTTCTCGAATTCGGCCTGAATAGAAAAATCTCATGTACAAAGAAAGTCTAAAGTTGCTCACTTCGTTCAACAAACGTGTGGGTATCATTGGTAAGCTACTACTACGATCAAGCCATATCTATACGAATAGTGTAGTCGTCGCCTTCTTGTGCGACAACAGTTACGGTAACACCCCAATCCTTCACGGTGTATGCGCTCGCCCCGCCCCCATTGAAGGTCAACGGCGCGTTGTCAAGCTCGTCATTCGCGCAGCTAGCCGAGCCCCAGCCTTGGTTTCCATCTAGAACGCGAATCGGTCCCTCTCCCGTGGCAACATCGGTTGCTACTGTGTACAACAACACGCCTGTAGCACAAGCGTTCTCGTCGTTGCCAGTCCTCGACCTAACCTCGGCTACTAATGCTTCTTTCTCGTTCTGCTTAACGACGACAGCCTTCACGCCACCCTCGGTCTCCAGTGGGGACAGCTTATGGGTAGTCGACGCCGATGCATTCCCAGCGCTGCTTCCGGCCGCTGGGACTACGCACTCAATCTGGTCGTCTGCAAGCCAGCCCAACCTCCACTTGTTCCACGCGAAGCAATCCGGACTGTGCCCACCAACATTGGCCATCATATCCCAGTTTCCAGTGTAAAGGCCTGTGTAGCCCGAAGGCAGCGGGTATAGATCTGGGAGGCAAAAGGCGTGTCCCGTTTCGTGGTTGAGAGCTTTGTAACCCCACACGTCGTAGGTGTCAAAGCCTATGGTGACAGCCTTCCTAGCGACGTAGTTGATATCGTAGGTATACACAGAAGAAGTAAGAGTGGCAGAGAAGCTGATAGCCGTCGCGTTTCTTGTCGGGATGATATAGAGCACATCCGCAATTGGGCCTTCGGTGCTGTTAACGCCCGGTACTGGTGTGTTGGTGATCTTGAGCCATTCTTCCAGGGCATCCTTGATGTAGACTTGGTGCATCTGCTGAGACAGGCCTCTCTCGAATTGATAATCGGTCGCGTTTTTTGGCATGCGGTAGAATCGCGTCGTATCGGCGGTGACGTTCAATGACAGCTTGCCGTAAGAAGATTTGTCGAACCACTCTGCTGTCTGTGGGAAGAAGACATCGTAGGCTTCCTTGGGTGAGGCTTCGGATGCGGTCTGGTCGGGAAAGTCGATGAAGAGCATCAGTGCATTTAAAGTGCCTGTGCTAGGCGCGCAATCGTAGTTGTAGCCGAACCCCGAGCTGAAATACACGCTCTGGTTCGCTGCGAGTTTGCAGGATGAGCTGTCGGCCCTCCGGGCAATCGATGGCAGGCCCGCCGCGGATGCCGCGGCCGAGATGAGTGCTGCCCCGTAAAATGCAGATGCTGTCGGGATCTTCATGTTTTTTGGTGGAACTCCGAACAGTCGTCTCGGACAAACCAAAGACAGTAGGAAGTTGGAAGACGATTCCTTAGGTCTGGAGGACAATGCTTATATTTATCCAAGATCTAACATCCTTCCAACGTCTATCCATGGCTTTGGGGCTGATCCGAGCCACAGTGCCAGGTTCTATGTATAGTGATTTAATCTCCCCATGTGGGAATGCGAGATGAACGCTAGTCGTGGACCGGGATTTAATACGGGCTTGCCGACTCCACCTCGGGATCTTAGGATAAGCATAATGAGGATGCATCCACTCTAAGAATGTATTTTCGATCGCTGGAAAACGTTTTCTAGGACGAGTAAATTTATGCGCTATGGATCTGAATATGAACTACCGGCTGTTGCAAAGAAATTAGAATAATGCCCAGTGGTCAAGCGAGAGGCAAATCACAGCATTATTCCGCATTTCCAGCAGGCTTTTGTCCACACACGATGTGCCTGATTTCTTTCCGTCAGCTTTGGCATTTCATAGCATTGTGAAGCCCACTTACACCTCGTAGTACGCATTGAAGCTACGTTTGTCTTTCAGCTCCTTCCGGACCTCGGCGAGTTGCAGCATCGTTTCCTCCTTGGTAAACCCAAGTACGCCGCAGAATATTCTCAAGGTGAAAGCTTCCAGACCGTCCAAGAGGTTTGTTAAGTTCAAGAAACCCATTTCCTTGTAGTAAGGGTCCTTTGGCCACACACCAAGCGGCACTTTGACCTTCTTGTATGTTATGTTCTCAAAACCTGCATTCTCGACCCAACCTTTCAGCTTGGTACCGGGACGGCTGTCACGACCTGTCGACGCAATGCCGTCGAAAAGAGTTTTGATCCACTTGTACGTGGCGTGGTCGTGGGTGAAGCTTCCGTCGTCTGAACTGTACTCTCCACCCATTTCGAGGAATTCTGCCCAGCCTCCCGGGTTCAAGTTCCTTCAGTCAGGATCAGTATGAGACGCGACATTTACTTGGGCTTCTTCTATGTGACACGCACTTGTAACAGTTGCTGACCAGCTTTGGCCAATCCTGAATGGAGCCCATCATCCAGTGGCAGTTGATGAAGTCATACGTTCTGTCAACCCAAGGGCTCTCGACGTCGTCAATCTCGAACTTGACATTGGGGGGGGCCCTGTTCGATAGTGTGAGTCGACATGCCAATTTCAGTTTGAAAAGACCCACCATTCTGGCTGAATAGCGCTGAGATCAATACCGTGGACCTTGGGTGCCGGTTAGTCATAAATAAAACTGGCATCCTTCACACAATTTGTCACCAAAGGTGCAATATCAAGGGAAACCGGAGAAAGCTTACCTCTGCAGCTGGGAAACGATCTGCAAAATCGATTGCCCCTATTGAAGTTCAGCACCCTCGGCCTTTTTGAATCTAGATGTGTTCTGGAAAAGAGCTTACAGAGTCCAGTCCCGGTGCCAATGTCCAAAACTTGGTGGACTTTTTTCTCTTCAATGGGCGCAACATACAGCTTGTCCCCGAGTATCTTCGTCGTGACAAGATGTGCGTAATCAAGTCGATCCATCTCATTCTGTCAAAGTCAAAATCTAAAGTCTGGAATCTCAAAAAGGAAAAAAAAGAAAAAAAAGAAGGAACCCTCACTTGATCATTGGGCATGAAGTACGCTATGATGCGGCGTTAGCAAGGTATTTGGAATACATGATTGCTCAAATAATGGGTTAAACATGACATACACCCCGCTCGATACGCGTGGTAGCGGCGACCATTTTCGATAGGGTAGTCAATGACGCTTGAAGTCAATGATGCAGTGTACGAGGAGCTGTTCAATTTGTCAGTGAATTGTTTTCCATCGTACACGGCATCCAAGGAGGCCTACAGCTGATCCTCGTTTGCAGAATCATCGTCTGCGGGCTATTGCTCATGTTAGCAAAATGATGCTTCGCAGAATTTGGAAGAGATAGGCAATGTTATACCACGGCCGCATCGTCGACTTCCAGAGGCGGTTGCTCGTCATGATCATTCCCATTCGATGTAACTCGCGAGGGGCCTGTATTCGGGGCCGTGGTCGTTCCAGCAGCGGGGGCGACGCTCGGTTGCAGCTCGGCTGTACCTCCGGTCAAGTCGGTCATGATATCAGACAATGTTACCTAGTTCGGGCAGATGGTAATCAATTACAGAAGTAGAAGAGTGTGGACAGTTGATCGAGGACAAGTATCTGAATTGTAGACATGAGGGGTTTATGGGTGTTTTGTCTGGAACGTCGGACCAGGCTGGCGTTGGTGCGAGGCGTTGGAAGAGGCCAGCAGTGCATGCAATCGACATGGATCTTGCTGTTTCCAACCAATGAGTACACACCGCGTGCCTATTCCCTGCTTCCGGCGTGGGAAAATTACATCAATCTCCACGTTGCCCAGAGATTCTTGCTGAGAAAGGTAAATGCTCCATGTTGTGGTCACATTTCTGCAGGAGGAGCACGGAGATCAACCCACTCTGATAGGAAGGAGTGGGAAACAGACCTAAACCACCCATATGATCTTTGGACACACACAAACCTGCCTTGGCAAATATGCGCCGAGTTTAACAGCGCTGGCCAGCTTGATGAACGCATTTTCTTTCGCCCAGGCAGTACGCTTTCAAACGCTCTTTGTTTTGCATACCATCTCAATTGTGACAGAAATACCCATCAAAGAATATCGAGCTTGTTCGCTTCTGTGCTGCCAGATCCCATACAGACTTCAGCATCTCCGTCGCAACATGAGTTGGACTTTGATGCGTCGATAACATGACAGATATCATAAGGTACTTCAACGGTGTCGCCGTAGGTGCTGCCCCTTTACACCCAGCAATAGCAGTCGCACTGTCCGTCAGATCGCCTACAGCTGAATTAGCCTCAGTCTACTGCGATTGAATCAGTGCACTTACACATATCCAATAGAGGCTACTGAAGGTTGTCTCTCGACGGGGCACTAATTAGTGTCAGTGAGGTCTGAGAGGCGACAAATGAGTTCGACCAACCTCCTTCTGACAGCGTGAGTAGCACGTCCAGTGATCTTCTTCAGAACAATTCGCAGGCTCATTCACTGTTAGTTCAGCAGACAAGTCTACTTTCGTAAAACACAACTCACTCCCCATTGGCTCAAAGGCGGCTTGTTGTTGCACAGCATTTGGGCGATCTTGGCTGAGGCGATGCCATTCAGCATGAGTGTTGTGACCACAATGATCAGCTTCATTTTGGTGTCCTGCAATCGTACTCCAATGTGCTTGGGGTACAGACTGCTCTCTGCGTGTGCGAAAGGCCAGCCTTATATGTCCCAGAGTTGGGGCCCCTTTGCTCACCATCACCTGAACCTTAGAATGACTCGATGCACGTAGCAAATTAATTCTCCTTGGCAATTTGCACTTCCATGTCGTCAGGGCCTTAAGCTACCTTGATTTAATTTTCTTCAGTCTCGAATGCCACCTGAGCCGGTAATACTTCGAGGTAGCTGGATAGATTGAAGTCGGATCATATAAGTGACATAACTTGGGTTGAATCTCGTGCATGACTTCTTACAAGTCACCAGGAACAATTACAGAACAGCCCATGTAGTCCTCGCGACATCGGTTGACGCCAGTGTTGCTTGAAGTTATAAAGAATTATGGTTATAGTGAATAACTCCAAACGGCATGGAATTCGCCAGATTCTTCTAGTCGCGACCTTAACATTGGCTGGGCCCAGTAGAGGCTTTTCAGTCTGTCCTTTGGTAGGCTTCATCAACACAGCTGTCCATATGACACTTCTTTTGCCCAGTAGATGCAAAAGGTTTGACTCGCGGTAGGCTGGTAACTTCAGCCGGCTACTTCAAGTCTCCGACTGGTTTGGGAGCAGGGCAGGATACAATTCTACTTCAAATCAATCAGAAGACCCTGCCGCCTCAGGAGCATCCCACGCCATTGGTCGAGTTCATCCTTAAGTGAGATGCACCCTCCTGGTTTGTTCTGCGTGATTGGATCAATACAAGATCCTCAGGTTTAGTCACTAGTAATGGGAACCATCTGAAATGGCCCTCGCGATCCAGTTCCTAGAGGACCGACGTGCAGCCGTAACTGTTTCGGGAGAGATTGAGTGAGCGGGTAGTCAAATTAAGCTCGGCATTTGATTTCCAAAGGGAGGCTCCTATCGCCGAGGCAATTCATTTCTGAAGCGGCTGCTCGTGAAAAGTTTACCGGATGTGAGCTAGCGTCTTGTTCCAAGCAGGTCACGGCCATAGTGCCAAGAACTTCAATCAAAAGCTTCAATGTTCAAATCCCACCGTCTCAGCTTTCCTCTGATGCACACACAGATCTACCCATGCTAGTCCGGGGGTTTTCAACCGTAATGCGAGTTTGTCGATATTAAGTTACTGATTGGAATTTGAGTCAAGCGTTGGGCACAGCGGCCTCACGCACCATTAAGACTTACCTTCGGTGCAGAAATTGCACCCATGACACTCGTCCGACTTGTCGGGATGGAGTGGAGGGTAGTGCGTCGTGTTTAAAGACACTATCCAGCCCATTTGTTTTCAGTGACAAAAGAATACGCTTGACTTCCACGGCTGAATAGCCGCTTGACTCTTTCCGGGCGTCTTTCATAATCTTCATATTTTGTATTTCCATGTCCAGCCTAGCCGCGCGTCATCCATTCTACCATGTAAGCCCTGTCCTTTCTCTCGTATTCCACTTCACATGAAGAGTTTCCTACGTTGCAAAAGCTGCCCTGGAACCATTCAAGGTTTGGACGGCGGAAAAGGAATATCGAGGGAAAGATGTCCCATCCCCGATACATAACAGAGCGGTATCATATCTGATGTAATCATGCAATCTTATCTGTGGTACTCTAGCATTTTACTAACTTGCATTAAGGCATTAAGCACTTATTCACGGCGCGGAAGCCTGCTTCTGTGTAGCAATAACACGACGGAGTTGATCGAGGCAAAAATGAGACACTCCAATCATCTTATCAACCCTTATACAGTTCACGTTAATCAGAGATGACCAACGTGGAGAATAGTTCTCGGGAAGGTATATTGATTGTCTCTATGATTCGTGAATCAAACTGGTACCTAGTCCCAATTACATCCATCATCATTCCTTATCGCTGATGAAGCCTTCGTGAAAGAAGGCCATTGCCCATGAACGGGAGCTCAAGGAGTGACGTGGAAACCAGCACAGGGTGTTCCGCTGGTGTTCTTGCAGGCCGAGTTGGCGCTGGCAATGGAGTAGGCGTTCGACCCAGTGCAAGAGAAGAAGGCCGAGCACTTGAAGGCCACGGAAAAGCCAGCAGCCCAATCCCCGTTGGACGCCTCCTCAGCGAAGTCAAGGAAGCAAGTGGACTCGAACTTCAAGGGGCCAGTGGCCGAGATCTCGCAGTTGCAGCCGACCACATTGGGCGTACCACCGCTTATTCCACCGATACGGGCAGTGCAGGTACCGGAGGGCTGGCCAGGGTTCTTGATCGGGTCGGTCCAGGTTCCGGAGATGTAGATCTCGCTGCCGACCTTGCCTCCGAGGGCATAGTACTTGGCGTGAGCTTCCCATTTGCCAGCTGCACGAGTATCGAGTTCAGAACCTGCCGGGCTATATTCGCGTTTTTGATCAGAAGTTGGTCATCAATCCTACTCAGTTGCAGACATACCTGCGTGGATCCATGCTACCCATCTCAGTGGGAACGGCGCTCGCAAGAGCAGCCAGGAAAAGAATGTGAGTAGGATTGAAGTGCATCTTTGCGATAGAGTCGTGCGTTAGACTAAAACCAAAGTAGAGAGTGTTGTCTTGTAGGAAGTGAACGAACGTGGTGATCGAAGCATAGAACTGTGGCTGAGGAGCGATTTTTTAGACGGTCAAAGGAGGACAGTATCGCATGTTCTTATACGTCTCATGGTAGGCTATCTCTTGATCATGATCAGTGCATCCTAGCTCTCAGCATCGGGCGGATGTAGATAGTCTGCTTGAGACCTTTTCTTCTGCCTAGGGAAATCTTACCCACATCTCAAAGTCGAGTCACTATTTACTCAACCTCCAATATCTTTCTCATCTTTAGATGTAGATAGTCTGCTTGAGACCTTTTCTTCTGCCTGGGCAAATCTTAGTGCCATGTCAACCTTGAGTCACGGTCTGCTGAACGTTCAGTGCTAGTGTTCATGCACCTCTGGTTTTTGCCCAATTGGTCCTGGAATATCTATCATGACTTAGGCTCTGCCGAACCTCCCGGCCACGTCGTTCGGAGCTGATCACTGATGAAACCATGCGCCCAACACAGGTCTTATCGTCACTTCCCAGAGCCGCTTCTTTGCAGTCAAGTATTTGAGAGGTTGCACATCACAACTCGAATGATTTTCTAACCAAAGGCTCCGACTATGGTGCAGGATACATCAAGTCGCCATACAATTTTGAAACTTCGAAAGCCAGTTGATCATTAGATCAACCATCATCACATCTGCGTGACAATTGCCGTCTAGCTCATCCATACAGTCGCAAACTTTGACTTGCAGGCTGAAAAATGAGTCAATCAAACAGAGTTCTGAACTTTTGGCATGCAAATCATCCAGGGCGTACAGATGAACCGTCGAGTCTCCGATTAAGTGCGGAAAAAAGAGACGAATTTTGAGATCTGCTGATAAGCATGCATATTTGCATGCGGGTCGATCTTATTTCCAGGGCTTCTAGCGCCGGTTACAAGCTTTCCGCTAGCGTCTACCCGCTAGTGTTCAGGGAATGTCCTCGGCTGTTCAGTGAGGCTGGCAACTTCAAAAGTGCCCTGGCGCCGGGCCGTCTACTCACTGAAGGGGATAATCCTGCCTTGTGGAGGGAATAGAGTTCCTATCAGATTGACGCCTGGGTCTGGACGAACACTTCATCGTCCGGTCTCTGTTCTGCCTCACTTCGGCAAAGCCGAATGATCTGATCTAGCGCCAGTGGAGATACACAACAGGCGGCCGACTGTTGAGTTTGGGGAAATGATTTCTCGTACATCGCATAATTCTTGCGTATGTTGGAAGTCCCGCGTACTTTGGCCGCTAATCACAACGGGATAGAGCAGTGGATAGACTATGGGCTGCTACTGGCAACTCTACTTGCCCCCACCGAGCTTCGTCGACATGAGTGTTAGCGAAAGCGAGGCCGAAATAGCCGAAAATAACAAAGACTGGAAGGCCAACGATATGGGCATAAACTCAGCCGGAAATTAAATCCATGCCTCGGTACGCGGGGGAATCCTTGAAATGACTCTCTGTTAATTATTCACACGAGGCTTGGCCTTCTCAAGGCTTACTCCTCAGCCATCCCATGCCCTTCCGCCAGATGCTCTTTACCCTTCCAAGCTCAGCCATACGTTCTCGATGTTTCATGCTAAAAAGCACGACCTCCCTCATGAGCTGGTCAACTCCCTCTCCAGTCTTGGCCGAGCAGTCCACATAGCTAACTGCTCTAATCCTGTCCTGGATCTGAATCCCCTACTGGATAGTGATTAGCAATCGACGTGAAGACAAACACCTCGCGTCTTCTTTACCTCTCGGTGATCACATGGCTGATTCACTCTGTGCAGTTCTCCGTTTGACCGAAGGTCTATCTTCGTGCCCACTAGTATCACTGGCCTGTTTGGAAACAGTGTCCGAAGTCGTGGCGCCCACTGCTAATAGTCAACGATCACGCTCACGACTGAAAGGTTGGCGGTGTTGGCGGAATGATAGTTCGCTCTGCTCATTCACTTACCAAAGTGTCGAGGTCTGGAATGAGATCAGGCTCGTCGACAGCGAAGCATAGAACGATGCAGTTTATGGTGTCGGCAATGTTGTGAATTGTGTCGGGAAACAGTGTCTCACTCATCGGCCCAGGACTATCCCACAACACAAGCTCTACCGACACTGTTTCTGATCCAAGCTGAATGGAGCAAGCTTTAAATTGCGGGATGAGGGCACGAGTGCAGTCGTTCTATGAGGTCTCAGGTTAGCTTAGAATCATAGCATAAGTACCTATGCAACGGATAGTATACTAAGTTGCTTACTATGTCTGTCAAAGTTTGACTGCCATGGAAATAACGACTAAACGATATTGTTAGCGACACTCACAAAATGAAGTTGGATAGGCTTGTGAATGTTTACTCGCAGCTTTCGCAAATGGAATATACGCACCTAATGAGAGAAGTCTTGCCACTGCAAGCACTCCCAACAAATATTGCTCTAACTCTCGGTAGCAATGGCGTCGATTTGTCTGTTTTGATCCGAAATGAACTTTGCTCAGAATCAATGGCTGACTGATTGAAATTGGCATTCAAATTCGAACACGAGTTGCTTTTCAGTCTCTCTATTCCGGAAGAATTGTCAATTGTACCCTCTCGAGGAGACTCCACACTTAGTCTAATGTGCTGAGTGCTCTTTGTCCGAGCTTGACCTATTGACGTGTCATTCTGTAAAGATGCTTCTGGGTTTGAAACCTACAGATATGTTAGTCCTCAGGCTTTTCCTGAAATCACCGGAAGACCTTACCGAACGATGGTGCGACTGGGAGAATGTCTCCATGACCTCGATGTCTGGACTGTTTGAGGTTTCCAATTGACTCGAGGTGTTTGAGTCGTCCGTCGAAGCAATTATCTGTGTCTTTAAGGTCGCAAAGGGATAATCCGTAAGTATGGGATGATTGGGATCGGACGGTACCGGGTTTTTGGTCTGGGAGCAACGCTCATTTGAAGTGGTGATCCCTGGATTCCAACTTGCTTGCGTTATTCCATCTGAAGACTGTCGTTCTCCTTCGTCAGAACTCTTTCGGCGTGGCATGAGTTGCTTTGTCGGATTTTGGAAGAAGGCAGGAGGAGTTGTATCATCCGTTGTCAGTTCAGTGAAAGAACCAGAGTCGCTGTGCAGGCTTGTTCCCACCACAGTCTGAGACCAAAGGGACGAATCGTCTGCATCCAGGGACGGTGAAATATTGGAAAGAAGAAGACGATGCTCTTCTTCTCCATCGATGTCATTCTCCCGAGAGCATATTTCGATCATCATACTCAGAGAGCCTTTGAGCCCTTCGTGGCCTGGTGGACCAAGCTTTCGATAAGCTTTGATGCAAGTCCTTGCGTGTAGGCGAGCTTGTACCGGATCATGAAGCTTCAAAAGCACATCGGCGAGAGCTAGCCTTTCCTTCAGAACCTCCGTTGAGTCGGCCGTTGCAGTCCTGGAGAGGAGCGCAAGCCTCTCGATGATCGTGTCTTTGGTCTCTTCCCATCTCTCTTGTTCACGGTACAGGGTTACCAGATTCTCCAGCCCATCAGCATGCACAGCAAGATTCTGTCGCTGGCTTCTAGAGCTCCTCAGCCGTCGCACCCCTCTCTGGAGATATCGCTCGGCAGTTGCAAAGTTCCCTAAAAGCAGCTCTTCACGTCCTCGCTTCATATGAATATTGGCAATTTCGGCTTCCATCTCATCGTCTGAGTCTGATTGATCGGCTGCCGAAAATGAAATAATCGGAATTGAACGAACCGAGGCCCGAATCAGGTCTATGTTCGACGTGCTGGCGACCCAGGCAAGTGTATTTGGGTCAGGCTGGACGGGCCAGATATCATACAAATCCGAGGCCGCGATTGACTCGGCGGCATCTGTGGAGAGAGCCCAAGAAGATGCAGTCGATGCAATTTTGGCCGAAGATTGGACGCAATTCTTCATGTTGTTGAGCGTCGACATCTCGCTTTCAGTATCACGAGAATCGACGCAATTCTCCAGAACCTTCATGCGCTCATTCACATCTTCTGCCAAGCGACGGATCGCGGCCGTAAGGTCGGAAAGGACGGGCAAGAACAAAGGCCCGCCGAAAACATTTTGATCCTTGCTCAGGACCTGATTCCATCTAGTAGACCAGTAAGAGCAAGCTCAGATTGGTGAAAATCCTGTGGATACTCACATCAGCACGGCATGAAGCGATACAGATATCGTTTCCCGACAAGATGATAGCTGGGTCTGAAAGACCGAGATATCTTCCCAAGATGACTTCAGTCTGAGAACCTTCCTTATCGCATCCATGAAATCGACGGACTTGTCAATCTTCTCCAACATGACAGCGAACTCAGACATCATCTTCTCGCCATCTTGAATGCACACTGATATGGTGTTCCAATGACTATTCAGATTGCCCGCCGCATGGAGAAGAAGTGGGCGCACTTCTTTCGACTCCAGCGTCCCCTTCATTGACTCCAGCATAGCCTTGAACATCTCCACGTCGCTGATGAGCATCTGTAATCGTCTATCAATACCCCGGGAAGAATCCACGGTGTCTTTCAGCGTTGCTATGATCTTTGCGCTGGTGCCTATGAGGCTGATCACGCCAAGGGTGATGGAAAATGGATCCATTATGACGGCTTGATGGATCAGGCTGCGCTTTCCGCCGACGCAAAACGCATGCTATCATGGGAGACGCAACAATAGCACCTTCACGAAAAGGGCTGAATTGGGCTTCAACCTCACCGGCGATGAGACATTTGCCTAGGATTGCAATACGGGGAGAGTGAGTGTGGCTGGCGTCGTTTCGAGCATAGATGGAGTCGTCAACATTGTCATGTATGCCTGGAAGAGCATGAGGGGAAAGATTACGAGCATAACCCGGACAGAATCTTGTGACAAAAGAGGCCAACGGAGGTCACGTTGGCTCAGCTTTGTGGCGTGTCGCAGTTGCAGCAGGCTGAGATGAAAAGACGGGAGAAGTCTCACTAGTGGGTGTGGTAGCTGCAGGCTATGAGCAACTTGAGGTCAGCCGCATGATCCTTTTAGGCCGCGAAAGATGTTTAGCGATTGGTTCACTTGACAAGTTGCGCATTTGGTCGCTTACTTTCCTGCAGCCATGGTTCTTGGTGGGCATGATCCGCATGCGTCGGCTCGCAAGATATGCCACGTCCTTATCAGCGACCCTCACCTTGTTCCTGATACCCTAGAGTAGGTACCTTACTTCTCCTTACCCCGCGCTGATTTTATTTCGGAGAGGCGAGAAATTGTGGTTGACACAATTTGGCTATGATGGATTTGCATAGATTGCGTGCTAAGTGACTTGGAACTGCGGTAGCGCTGCGTACGTTCCTGCTACAGAATAGAGACAGCAATGTTAAGACGGGGTTCAAGAAACGTTTCTAATGCAACACCAACACCATATTCCTATCCTTGTACGTCACCAAAAGCATCCGCCAACAGTCTCTCTTCCTCCGCTTGATGCACCTTCTTCGACCCCGTCGCCGCCGCAGCCCCAGTCCCCCGCCCAGCGTACACCATCCGACTGAACTTGTGATTCTCCGACTCTGAAGCCACCGTCTCCAGCCTATCGCGCATGTATTGCCAAGCACCTCCGTTATACGGCTCCTCCTGACACCACACGATCGTCTGCGCGTTCGGGTACGAGTCTAGGTTCTCCTTCACCTCAGCCCACGGGAAGGGATGCAGCTCCTCGATGCGCGTGATGGCTGTGTTCTTGATGCCCTTTGCTTCGCGGTGTTTATGGAGCGAGGCGTAGACTTGGCCGCTGCAGAGGATCACACGATTGATTTCCTTTCGGGGTAAGATACTGTTGCCGTGCTCTGAGTCGGAGAGGACTGGCTGGAAGGTCGATGTGCCCGTGAGTTCTTGTACAGATGATCGTGCCAAAGGGTGGCGGAGGAGAGATTTAGAGAAGAACATGATGAGGGCTGGAGATGTTAGCAAGCAGTCTTCCTCTTGGACGTTGAACTTACGCTTTTTATAAGGCGAGTAAATCTGCCGCCTCAAAGCATGAAACAAATTCGCCGGAGTCGTCATGTACACAATCCGCACATTACACTCCCTCCTCGCCCTCTCCAGATCCTCAGGCCACGCTCTCGGATCTTCGCTCCCCAGCTCCAAAAACCTCCCTTGCCTCGCCGACGAATGCTCCGGGCCTTGCCCATCATACCCATGCGGCAACGACATCACCAGCCCGCTCTTCAACAACCACTTCGCCTCCCCGGACGCGATGAACTGGTCAATCACAACCTGCGCATTATTCGCAAAGTCGCCAAATTGCGCCTCCCACATGACCAGCGACTCCCGCGCCGCGAGGGAGTACCCGTAGTCAAACCCAAGTACGCCGAACTCGCTCAGCGGTGAGTTGACGGCGGTGTACCGCGCGGGCTGGTGGTCTTGGAGATGGTTGAGCGGCGTGTACTCGGCGTGCGTGGTTTGGTCGTGCAGGACCGAATGGCGCTGGGAGAAGGTCCCCCGCTCGACGTCTTGGCCGCTGATGCGTACTGGTTTGCCTTCCAGGACGAGGGAGCCGAAGGCGAGGGCTTCTGCGGTGGACCAGTCGATGGTGCCTGCGTCGAAGGCTTGTTTCTTGGCTGCGAGGATGCGTTGGAGGTTGCGGTGGAGGTTGAAGCCCTCTGGTACGCTGGTGATTGCATCGGCGATGGTTGAAAGGGTTGCCTCCTCAACTGCCGTCGATGTTGACGACGTTTCCAAGGTGGCTTTATCTCCCGTCTCCAGCCCTTCCACAGGCATCTTGCTCCTCGCCAGCTTCTCCTCCAGCTGCTCCCAAACCCACCTCTTCTGCTCCTCCACAATCTCCGCCTGCATCGTCCCTTCACTAACAAGTTTCTCAACGTACTTCTCCAGCAACGGCTGCTGCTCCGCAATCTTCTTGTACATCTCCGGCTGCGTGAAGCTCGCCTGGTCGATCTCGTTATGCCCAAAGCGCCGGTAGCAGTTGATGTCGATGACGATGTCAGACCGGAACTCGGCCCGCCAGTCGGCGGCGAGCTTGCACAGGAACACGACCGCCTCCGGGTCGTCCGCGTTGACGTGGAAGATCGGGGCTTCGATGTACTTGGCCAGGTCGGAACAGTACGGCGTCGATCGGGAGTCGGGGGAATCGGTCGTGAAGCCGATCTGGTTGTTGACCATCAGCCTCACCGTCCCGCCGACCTCGTACCCCTTTAACGCTGAGAGATTCAGTGTCTCGTACACGGGTCCCTGCCCAGAGAAGGCCGCGTCGCCATGCAGCGCCATGAACATGACCTTGGACTGGTCCACATCCCCCTTGATCTCCTGCACAGCCTTCGCCTTGCCCTGCGCAACAGGATCAACGGCCTCGAGATGCGACGGGTTAGGCAGCATCTCCACCCCTACCACACCGCCGCCCGCCGTCGTCCTCTCGCCCTCCATGCCGAAGTGATACTTCACATCACCCGTCTGCCCGGCCTCCACATCAAACTTCTCCGTCCCCGCAAACTGCCGAAACAGTGTCTCGAAGTCCTTGCCGTAAACGGTGCTCATCACGTTCATCCGCCCGCGGTGGCAGCTCCCGATGACGATGTCCCGCACGCCGTGGACGTCGGCGCAGCGGTCCATCAGCGCCGCGAGGCCCGGTGCAAGGCCCTCCGCGCCGTCGAGGCCGAAGCGCTTCTCGTTAGGGAACTTGGTCGCGAGGAAGCGCTCGAGGGAGGTCGCCCAGATGAGGGTGTCGAGGATGCGTTGCTTCTCGGCGGGGGAGGGAGGAGAGGCGTGGTATGTCTCGACTCTCTGGCGGATCCAGGCGCGCTTGGTGGGGTCGGAGATGTGGTGGTACTCGACGCCGAAGGAGCCGGAGTAGATCTTCTCGCAGGTGGTGATGATGTCGCGGAGGGGCATGGTTTTGGTACTGCTGGCAAGGTGTGGGAGGAGGTCTGGTCCGAGAGGGATTTCGCGCTCGAGTTCTGCTGTGGTGAAGCCGTACTTGCTGAGGTTTGAGGAGTTGGGAAGGTCTGGGTGAGGGTGGACTGTGGCGTTGCCAACGTCTTCCAGGGGGGTGATCTTTGCTTTGGTGTGGCCGTATTCTTGGAACGCGCGTACAATGTTTTGGGCTTTGAGGTAGTTTACCGCATCGCTTGTTTCTGCCACGTGGATGACCGGCGTATCTCCTGTGTACCGACTTGACATCAAGCCTGGTGGGGGTCTGAACGCCTGCGTCGACGGCACCGTGGGGTCCTCCATGTTGCGGAAGTAAGTCTGCCAGGAGACGTGGACGTCTTTGGGGTTGGCCTTCCATGCTAGATACATCTCGTCGACGTAGTTAGCCGCGCCGCCTTGAAGAAAGGAGTCGATGGGGCTCTGGAGACCAATTCCCGTCAGTAATGCGTCAAGATACCGTCATGTTATGGGTGATAGTCTTACAGGAGGCGCGCTGAGGTCGACAGCTTCAGCTGCCGTAGCATATGACCTGCTCTTCACGGGCGAAAGGGCGTATGCTCCGCTGGAAAAGCATGCTTGTTGTAACTTGGGGACCAGGCTCATTCGTGACTGGTGATGGCGCCCCGCGCAGGCTGAGGTTCTACTTTGAGGCGCTGCGAGCGCCTTGACGGCCCCGCATCGCGAGGCCGGTCTGAAAGACCGGAGCATGGTGACAGATGCTCAAAATGTGTAAGTTAGGAGACACGATGAGGTCACCTGAGAGTTTTGGGCTTTTCTTTCTCCCAGATCCAAGGAGGAATCATGGATCGATCTCCAAGCCAACCAGATATCAAGAGCACGATAGTCCCATAGATGAATATGAAAGCGTTCGAAAGCTTCAGTGGCGAGGTTGGTAGACGCTGCTACTCGCCGGGAAAGATCTAGCTCCCAGGAATTGCCAGTGACATTTCGCAGGACGGACCGATAAGCAGACTGAGGTCGGCTACTTGAAATGTTAGTGACCGAGGCTGAATGCGAATCTGATAAGTTCCCCAATACTCTTCGGCTTTCATACTTCCCCATACATTGATCGCTAGGCGTTATCTGATGTTGGTGTAAGATGTGGTCCCCGGATGTTGGAGCCGAGACTTGCGGTCCACCGGGACCAGTTCCCGCCACACCAGGACTATGCCCGGCGCGGAGGCGGAGGGGGCAAGTCAAATTGAGGCGCAAAACCTCCCCGCATTGAAGAATGACCCCAATCCTTACTTGGCATACATGTGGGGGCATTGGAGTGGGCAGCACAGTAGGGGCATATGGATGGTGCACTTTGGAAACCGAACTTGTACCACAGTTCAACTGTGCCAGTGTATTCGGGAAACAGCGGGAAATGGGCCTGAACCAGGACAACGCTGGGCATTGGATTCTTCCAATTATCTACGACCAGACCTTCTATGATGCAGCAGTGTACGCCTCTCCGATGCCAATGCCAGGCAATGCTATCCCGCCCAGGTACAAAGAAAAGTTTACAGATATAACACGGGACGCGCAGCCAGCCAGCCTCCCCTCACCAGCTGCTGTGCTATGTACCTACTCCCCTGGCTTCTATACGCAGCAGATTAGGCCAGGAGGAGTCTGGCGGGGTCCTCTATGTAGCTCTTGACGACATTCAGGAAGGTGACGGCCTCGCGGCCGTCGATGAGGCGGTGGTCGTAGGTGACGGTGATGTACATCATGGGGCGGATCTCGAGCTTGCCGTTGACGACGACGGGGCGCTCCTTGATTCCGTTCATGTTGAAGACGGCGGCCTGGGGGTAGTTGATGACGGGGGTGCCGAAGAGGGAGCCGAAGATGCCGGGGTTGGAGATGGAGAAGTTTCCGCCCTCGAGGTCGGGCATGGTGAGCTTGCCATCGCGAGCCTGTGATCGGTTTGTTAGCGACTTGTCATGTCAACGAGTGTGAGTGCAGGGGGCTTACCTTGGCAGCGAGCTCAGCAACGCCGCGCTCAATGCCGATAATGTCGAGGCTCTCGACGTTGCGCAGCACAGGAGTGATCAGACCCTTGGGGGCAGACACGGCGATGCTGATGTCGACGTAGTCACGGTAGGTGATGACCTCCTTATCGGTGTCGATGGAAGCGTTGAGCTGGGGGACCTGCTGGGCAGCCAGGCAGGTGGCCTTGGTGAAGGCACCCATGTATCCGAGCCTGACGCCGTGGCGCTTCATGACGTCCTCCTTGTTGCGCGCACGCCACTCCATCAGGGCGGACATGTCGACCTCGTTGATGGTGGTCAGGGAAGCGGTCATGTTCTGGGACTGCTTGAGCTTGGCGGCGATGGTCTTGCGCATGCGCGTCATCTTCTCAACACGCTCGCCGCGGGAGAAGAGGCCGGCGGCGCCGAAGGGGGCAGCCTGGGGCGCGGGAGCAGACTCGGCGGGCTTCTTCTCCTGCTTAGGAGCGGGAGCGGGCTTGCTCTCCTCCTTCTTGGGAGCCTCGGGCTCCTTCTTCTGCTCCTGGGCGGGAGCGGGAGCTGCCTCAGAGGACTCGGCAGGCTTGCTGGCCTCGGGCTTGGGCTCCTCCTTCTTGGGCACGGGCTTCTCGCCCTCAGGGGCGGCGCCGGTCTCGACACGCGCGAGCTTCTGTCCAACCTCGACGGTGTCGCCCTCAGCAACGAAGAACTCGACAATGGTTCCCTCCTCGGAGGCGTTGACGGCAACGTCGATCTTGTCGGTCTCGATGCTAGCAACCTCCTCGTCGACCTCGACACGGTCACCGACCTGCTTCGACAAAGAGGCAATGGTGCCCTCGGTGATGGACTCGGCCATGGGAGGGACGACGATGGTCATCTCGCCATGCTGGATGCGGGTGGAGGAGAAGGAGCGGTATTGCGACGAGGTCAGAGCAGGGTAGGAAGCTCGGGGTATCGTTTTCGTGGCGATGGATCGGATGGTGGTCGTTTTTGAGGCGACGTTGGGGGAGATGTGAAGGCGGGCTGCGCCGGCGATTCTCGACGTCGTGGAGGGCCTGGCCAGGCGGCCGGCGGTCTGGAGCTGGGAGCGCATCATCTTGGAGGTTGAAGGTTGAACGAGCGACTCCTCAAGATCAGGGGTGCATCGAAGGGCGGGTTGGGAGAGGTGTTGAACGTGTTGGTGACTGTGTTGCGAAAAACGAAGCAAAATTGGCGAGGCAAAATTGGGCAAAGAGCTCTGCCGTGACGGGTGACACAATGCGCCGCCGCTTTACTGGGGGTAGCTCCTTCCTACCTGAACTGTTTTGGGACCTGGTGACCCTGCTAAACATAGCAGTGCCAAGCTTTAAGGTCCTTGTGACCACAAATACGACGTCTATCATTTCACGAATCAACTCTACGTTTTTGCACCATTAATAATCATCTACCACAGATATCATTTGCTTCTTTTACTCCTATTCTCTCTCTCTGTTTACTTCAAGAATGTTGCATTTCCTTAAAGCAGCCCGCCGTTGTGGGAAGAAATCGGAAGCTCCGTGGCGCCGGCTGGTCCCTGCTTTCAAAAGACGTTGCGTCATTGGCCAATCGCCTGTTCGCTTCCGAGATTTTGACAGCGGCCGGAGCCAGGGTACGTACCGCCCCGTCGTCACGCCCGCCGACCTGCAGGGGTTTTCGGCTTCTCTTACTCATCCCTTACCCGGCCAGACGGCTTCTTACCCTCCGACCCCTAAGCTGATCTCCCCTGTTGTTGTTTATCTTCGGTAAATCGTTTGTACGCGGTGGAGTTTTTGCGTCTTAGTCATCAATCATTAGCGGGTCCTCAGCACGTTTTTGGTCAAAGATGGGTTTCGGCCGCAACATCCGACGCTTACTTTTTGTGCCTGTATCGGATGCATCCGATTTGACGAATTGTTGTGATCAACACGAACTTGACCACGACGCTGAAGATGTTCGTCACCTCTGCGCCAAGGCGTGATTCAGGCATGTTTTCTAATCGTTGAGTTCCTTTTTCTTTTTTATAAAGGCAGTTTGACACATCTTCCACTGTCTGGTCGATGCAATATTCTGCTGAGGTGGGATCAAATAAAACAGGAGACCATGCCTTCGCTGAGGATCACGGTCAAAGTTTTGTGAGAAAACCACACTAGAATGTTTGGACAATAGCTTCAATTGACGCAAGAAGTTGGATTGAAAAACTGTCACGGAATCATTACGAGTTGGTCTCTCCTGTATAGAAACTCACTTACCACGGAATCTCAATATCCTCACTCGAGGGTCCCTCATGGAGTCTACAAGTTGTACCTGAACGCCTTGTCCTGCACATCCGTCAAGTCAGAATCGACAGCAACGCCCATCTGCACCGCCTGTTCGCCTCCATCATGTCCGCCAACCATGTACTCATAACGCCCCTCACCAGCAAGTCTGTCTCTCTTGGCATTCTCCTTCTTGATCGCGAACCCATACACCGCGTACGTCACAATCAACGCCACCCAGCTAGCGATACTAAGGATGCAGCCCTTGGTGTACCTGGGCGCATCTGACTCCGTCCACGCCTGCGGGGAGACGATGCATCCGATGCAGTACACGATGAAGAAGCCCGCACTAACCACGCTCTTCTTGGTGTTGCCCTTAACGTTTGACGCCATCATAGCCGCCGATGAGCTGAGGAGTGAGCTGCAGCAGGCGGCGAGCCAAGTGCTCGCCACGATGCCCCATTCGTAACCTTTCGCCGGAAGCGCAAGCAGCATGGTAGAACCTAGCAAAGGGACCAGACACAAACCCATGGAGGTGTAGACTCGGGTGCCGGGAAAGAACCTTGGAACTAGGGCAGCTACCCAGATCGTGACGAAGCTGATGGCGCCTCCGGGAAGACCAACCAGCATGGTCTGGAAGGGTGAGTACCCAAATCCGTTGACGACAAGCGATGAGAACTGTTCAGGGTCAGCAACGACTCTTACCCCGGGAATCACTAAACGTACCTTCAGAATAGGCGTCGTCAACGTGATGCAAAGCGCCATCATGAAATACATCCACACCATCGGCTGCTTCAGCGCCTCCGTCAGCTGCTTCCCATTAAACTCCGCCCGATCCCTCGTGCCACGGTCAACCGCCAACCGCAACGTCGCCACCTTCCTCTCCCTCTCATTCAAAAACCACGCCGTCGTCGTATCCCTCGGCATCAGCACGCAAAACACCACACCACACGCCGCCGTCAGCCCTCCACTAAGCAAAAACATCGCCCTCCACTTCTCGATGACCATCTCCTTCGCGCCGCCGATGCCGTACATCATCAGCGCCCCAAGGATCTGGCTCACGCCCGACATGGACACCCACGTCGCGACGCGGATCGGGTGCTCGCGGCGGCGGTACCAGTTGGACGTGATGATGATGAAGGCCGGAGAGACGGCGCCCTCCGCGAAACCGAGGAAGAAGCGCGCGGCGGCGAGGGTGTGAAAGTCGCGGGTCGCGCCGAGGGTCATTTCGACGCCGCCCCAGATTATGATTGTCACGCCGACGAAGAGGGTGATGGGGAGCCGGGACATGAGGTACGCGGCGGGGTATTCGGAGCAGAGCTGGCCGAAGTAGAAGAGGGAGATGACCCAGGAGAAGTCTTGGCCTGTGAGGCGGAGGTCTTTGCGGAGGCCGAAGACGGAGGCGTAGTTGATGGATTGTTTGTCGAGGTCTGGAGGGAGTTAAGGTTAGCGTATCTGATGGGGAAGGTATTTGGTGGTAGGCATAGTACATTGGAAGAAATAGACAAAAGCCATGAGAGGCATTAGAACTCTGTCGAGCTTTCGCACGAGAGCGCGTTCTTCCTCGGGGCTGATTTGCTCAAACGCGACGTGCTCTTCATCTTGTTTCTTCGTCATCTCGAGCTCCTCGGCCGTTGCGGCGAGCTGTGCATTGTCCGGCTTGGTTGCCATAGTGTCGTCGGAGTTGAAGGTTTGAATTGTGTCGTTCCAAAGGTTGATTGTTTTGGTTGGATACTCGAGACTTCAGGGTGCGCGGCTTCAGGTAAGTTTCAACGACGTCCTCACCAACGAAACCTGGGAGGTGTGACAACCAAAGTTCAGCGTTTGAAAGAGTTGAACCTGTTATATACCTCAACAGAGTTGCTTGCGCGGGTCATAGACAAAACGGCAATTTGACGAGTTCGGAGACCCCTAAACCCCGGATTTGTGCAACGCGGGGGCTTGCCCCAGGTCTCTCCGCACATCCGGGGAAGTAGCCGCGCCCCCGGAACTAGACAAGAATTGGCACGAGTCTTAGTCGCTTGGTTTCTCTGGGATAAATCACAAGGACGTTTTGGGACAGATGTCGCTTGTTGAAGCCGAAGCTAATCCTAGCAAATGGTTCGTTTCGGTGACAACATCCGAGGAGGTGAGAGGTGAGCCCATTCACTGTGACAAAGGTGGAATATCAATATCTCTATTTAACCCAAAAAGTAGGCACAGGAACATTTCCTTGTAGACAGGAAGTAGACATTTATGTGAGTAGCCGCGAATGGCTTTAGCGAATGCTCCTCAATTCGATGCCTGGCATTATGTGCCGCTGGCCTCACGACATGCCGGCCGCCAACCCTGTATCGAGGGTGTCGGGCCGAGCGTCACGTCCTTTCGAATCAAACCTCATCTTCTTTAGAGCTTTGCCTAATTGATATTGTAAAGGTCCTCTGGCCTTTGCTCGCTTGCGCTCTGGCTCTCCATTCCCGTCCCACGTGCAACTAGAGCATCGGAGAGAGATCGCAGATAGACATTCCATGTATTCGATGAATTTAGTGAGACACTTAATGCGAATTATCCTTGGATAGGAATATGACCTTTACGTCGGCGGTCATTGCTATCTAACCAGTGACGTAGTGAATAATCAGATTAGTTCCAAGTTGCAGGTGGTGCGACAACCGGCAAGTCACCCAAACGTGACGCAGGCAGTGTTTGGGGGGTATCAGCATCCGAAAAATCAAGACGGACTTTTTGCACAGGGATTTAGACCCAATAGACTTACTCGTCGCATGAAGACATGGATAGGGAAAGAATCTTGTGCAGTCAACAAAGAAAGTCACGTCTGAGAACCAAACAACTGTCAAATGCAACTAGCGCGCCACGCGACTTTTCGGGGTTTAGGATTGCTGTGAATACAGAAGGCAACGGAAAAATTTAAATGCCGTGCCATCATCATATCAGATGTTGATCAGGATTGGTGAGCGGCATGGTGACCAAGTACCTATCTGGCCAATAAGAGTCCTTGGTGAAGCGCCAGCCTGTTTTTCTGACAGACACGAAGTCAGGCAGTCAGCGATTTAGTCGCATCCCAATCACCGGAAGTATTCACAAAGCAAGTTTGTCCTCCTCGATTCCTTTGTTGATAGGAGCTACCTTAGCGAAAAACCCCTATTTACCTTGACGGACCGTCCATGATTTGACATGGCTACCCCACCTCCAGGTCTCCGGCGTGAGGACTTCCAGATCGCATTTATCTGCGCTGTCGGCTGCGAGTACGAAGCTGTCGCTTTTGCTCTCGATCATATATGGGATGGAGAGGAAGTACAGCTGGGAAATGCACCCGAGGACTACAACAAATATACCGTTGGCCGAATAGCAAACCACAACATCGTCGTGCTTCTCCTTCCGGGCATGGGAAAGGTCGATGCAGCAAGCGCAGCGAACAGGCTCCGATTGAGTTATACTGGCATAAAGCTTGCCATCCTGGTAGGCATTTGTGGAGGTGTACCGGAAATCGGAACCGATAAAGAACTTTTGCTCGGGGATGTGGTGATTAGTAAGAGCATCGTACAGTATGACCTAGGGAAGCAGCAACCCAGCAACTTCGTCATCAAAGGTACCATTGAAGACAGCCTGGGGAGGCCTCACGAGAGCGTTCGTTCCGTTACGGCGGTACTTGAGACGGACCGGGGACGCGAAAAGCTGCAGCAGCGGACAGCTGAAATACTCCAGAGCATCCAAGAGAAGGCCGGCGACAGAAAATGTCGGTACACACAGCCTAAACCTGAGGCGGATTTGCTCTTTGAGCCGCAATATCTCCATAGGCACCCCAATCACCATCCGTGTGAGTGCTCTGAACACACAGTGTGCGACGTAGCCCTGGGTACATCGTGCCGGGACCTAGGGTGCGACTTGTCACGACTGGTTTCCAGGCGTCGCCTCACAAAGCGAAAATACGACGGCACGATAGCCCATGAACTTCAAATTGTTGTTGGACGCTTAGGATCAGGCGATACCGTGATGAAGTCCGGGTTGGATCGCGACCGGATTGCTAAAGCGCAAAAACCACCTCTTGTCGCCTTTGAGATGGAGGGGGCCGGCGTATGGGATCGGTTCCCGTGCCTTATCGTCAAGGCGGTCTGTGACTACGCAGACAGCCACAAAAACAAGGACTTCCAGCATTTTGCTGCAGCAAGAGCAGCCGCCGCAGCGAGAGCGATTCTAGAAGGTTTTCCGCGCATAGATGACGCAGCCCAACGTGAGAAACTCGTCCTAAGGATATTGTAACTGCTGACTTAGCCTCAGGCTCTGCTCATCGCCGAGAACCTAACGAGAATGACATGAAATTGCTTGAACTTCTGGCTACGGAACACGAAAAATACAAGAATTTCAACCCTCGAAAGCATGACGGAACATGTGAATGGTTCTTCAAGGACCAGAAGTATCAGAAATGGCTTCAGAGCACTGCGTCAAGCATCATCTGGATCTCCGCCGGCCCAGGTTGTGGCAAGTCTGTACTAACACGGTCTTTGATCGACGGTGGACGACTATCGACAAACCCCACGACAGTCTGCTACTTCTTTTTTAAATTCGACGATGTGAATCGCATCAACAGTCACGACGCTCTGTCTGCAATCTTGCATCAGCTTTTCACCCAAAACCGGTCTCTTATCCACCACTCGACTGAGCCTTATAGCAATTATGGAGACAAGCTACGAAACAACTTCCATGAGCTCTGGAGGATCCTACTAGAATGTGCAAGCGATCCTGCAGCTGGAGAAATTGTCTGTGTGCTTGATGCCTTGGACGAATGCAGCCACGAAGGCTGGGAAGAGATATTGCAAATGCTCCAGAACTTCTATTTCAACAATCAGGTCCATGCATCACCATCAAGACTCAAGTTCCTCATTACAAGCCGGCCATATGACTTTCTGGAGGCGCGCTTTGCGGAAATGGCGTCTGCCGAGTTTTACTGCCGACTTGACGGTGACGACAAGTCCGAAGAGATACGTCAGGAAATTAACCTTTTCATCGACCACAAGGTTAACGATTTTGCGAAAGGCTTTCGTGAACAGGCTCGCCGGAGGATTTCAGATGCCCTAAAAGATATGAAGAACTGCAACTATCTGTATCTTCGTCTAATACTCGGTATCATCAACGGAAGCCGGAGCGCGTACAGCAAGCCCTCGGATATCGAGGAGCTACTTTCTTGTCTTCCACCTTCCGTTTTTGATGCTTACGAAACAATTCTGGCACGCAGTCAAGATGAAAAGAAGGCGAGGCATCTGCTTAACATTATGCTTGCTGCTACAAAACCTCTGACGCTAGGCGAGGTCAACTACTCCCTAACATTACAAGCTAAGAGCTTTGGAAACATTGCTGAAATCGAGGATGATGTTTGGGATCACGAAAGCTTCAAATCCGTGGTGAGAAACCTCTGTGGTCTCTTCATCACCGTGATTGACCATCGGGTGGTCTTTATTCACCAAACGGCCCAGGAGTTTCTTACAACACCTACACAGTCAAAAAAGTGGATGGGAACTTTCGATATGTATTCCGCACACAGAACAATGTTCACCTCATGTATCCGTATGTTATCATTGGATGGCCTCGATATTGATGTGCACACCTTCCCTCCGGGCCCGAATTTCTGGAGATACGCTGCTGAGAACTGGACGATACACTTCAACTCCCAGGATGATGACAGCAGAGAAACCCTTTGTAAAGCCACCCGTGAGCTTTGTCGTACGCAATCCAGGCAACTACCGGCTTGGGCTAGGTACTTGCAATCTTACGGATTCCCCCCGCTTCCTGCGCCAGTGGCAGATTTGACACTTGCAAGCTATTTCAATCTGCTAGAAGTGGTTGAATACATCATCAACGAAGAAAACGTCGACGTCAACTCAGAGGGAGGGTATTTCGGCACAGCCATCAAGGCCGGGGCTGCGAGGGGTCACCTCAAACTTGTCAAAACCCTCATTTCTCACGGCGCAGATTGTGATGCTGGGTGTGGCCACTTTCGCACAGCTCTCCTAGCCGCTGTTGTCGAGGTTCATCCAGAGGTAATAGACTATCTCCTGAGTAACGGCAGCAAAATCACTGAGGAGCTTGTTATAGCTTCAGTAAGCTATAGCAGCTTTCGGAAATCAATAACTTCTTTGAAAGAGACATACGGCAAGGAAGTTGAAATCACCGCGGATGTTGTTGCTGCTGCAGCCGCCAAAACTGATGATGGACGTGATATTGTCACTTTCCTGTTGGAGAGATACGGAAACGAATTCAAAATCACCGAGGGAATACTTGCGAGCGCAGCGACCAACAACAAACATGGGCTCGTGATCATTGCCCAACTCTTAAACGAGCGTCGAGAGGAATGTATCGTCACTGAGAAAACATTAGAAAACGCAGCTCTTAATAAGGAGTACGGATACTTCATTATCGCCAAACTTCTCGACAACCATCGGGGTAACATTGTCATTACAGATGGTGTTTTGGAAAATGCATTTCTCAATAGAGTGTGTGGACACCTGATAATAATGCTTCTCTTAGAAAAGTGCGGGCATCGTTTCAGTGTCACACCGAAACTGATAGAGAATGCAGCATCTGGCTGCACCGAGAGACCTTCAGAGACCGTAGCAGTCCTTCTAAACAGGCTGGGGAAAGAATTAAAGATCACCCCAGGGACTGTCATGAACGCAGCTCAGAATGCATTTTGTGGTGTGGCTATCCTGGGGCTCTTATTGGAGAAGCGTGGGAGTGAAGTCGAGATAACGCAAGAGGTTATTATGGCTGCGGCCGAGAACAATTCAGAGGCGGTGATGAGATACCTCTTAATTTATTGTCCAATGAGTTTTGAGCTCACAGAGGAACTTAGTTTAGCCATCGTTCGAAATGCGCAAGCTGGGGAGGAGATGATGGATATGCTAGTTGAAACGTTTGGGGACGAGGTTCAAATCACGAAAGAGGTCATCTTCGCCGGGAAGAGGAATAATACACTGGGGTCGCCTAGGGTAACAAGCCTCCTTCGAAAGAAGTATGCCGGAAATGCGTTCCAAAAGTACCAATAAAGAGCTATTATTAGCTCATGATGAGTGGCGGAGAGCAAACCAGGATGAAAACCTCAGTTTCTTGGCACGTACATCCAAGATCAGAACCAAACGTAGAGCTATGTAGCGAATACAAGGAAATTGAGTTCAAAGGTTTTGCTTGTTGGTCATGCATGCTTTCGAGTGCGGGCTAATAAGGCCCTAAAGGTATCTGCGCTAGGTAGGCACTACGCACATCCATACGTCAAATGTCTTCTAATGTTTTCAGAACCTCAGAATCTTAAGACTTTTCAACCTTTATCTGGTAAGTCGATATGTCGAACATTGCCTAATAAGGTACTCAGAGCAAAATATGCATGTGGACTCCCAACTCTATGGCTGATTCCCCCATGGAATCTGGTTCTCTAACGCCTCCCAATCCGTCTGCTCAACCCCAGTAAACGAGAAGCCAGGTGTATGATAGACCCAGTACAAGCTGTTCTCCCCTTCCAAAGGAATACTGGCCAAATCCGCGCCGCTGAATCCAAAGCTCTGCTGATCATCCTCACCACAGGCCTCAGCCCCGCCCACATCTCCGGATCGCGAACGCGGCCTCTCCATGGCATTTAGTGAAGCTGTGGTTTGCTCAACAACCCCATACCCGCTCTCGAACGAGAACGGCTTTGCCAACATGTCCGTCAATGACTGCTGGGGTGTTTGCCCTGTCCCTTGCTGCACAGGTAACGCTAGGTGCACACACATTTGGTCCAGCTCAGCAAGCCGGTTCGCCGCTGCGCGGTTCCCCAGACCGACTAAGTATCTGAGGATAGATCTGGACCCGTCAATGCCTTTGAAACCTAGATTCTTCCTAGGGTTGATAGCCTCGACCAGCACAAAGATGTATCCCACTGAGAACGTGGCATCCAGATCGTGGAAAGCGTTCTTTGCTAAAATCTCTTTCTTTCGGAGTTCCTGTAGAATGACGAGAGTCTTACTGGCTGTCTCGACACATATCTCAGCGAGGCGTACTAAAGCTGGGCTGACTTCGTTCCGAGCGTTTTCGCGTTCTGGATCCCGACTGTTGCGGGCCATATACAGCAGAATGGGTCTCACGGTATGTATGACCGCCTGACATAGTCAGTCGGATAGGTACCTGGCCATGTATTTCAAGGTCTCTCACCATATAAACTGATGTATACAAACTCGAACTGGTCCTTGAAGTTGTGGTTGGTGCGTCCATGAATGGACGCCCAGCGACGAGTACGCCTGCTGGCCTGATCTCCATGACGTACTCGGACGGCATCGTCTTCTCGACTTCGTAGAGGGAGTGAAGGATATTCTGAACCTTGTTGATGAACGTTGTCTCGGGGTCGTCTTTCTGAGAGTAGATGGCTACCAGCTAATTAGTACCGAGACCCTGACCCCTGACTGGCTTCAGAGGGATATACTTGACGTGATTTGCCCAGTCAATCTCGCGGTCTTGACGTTGACACCCAATGCTGTTGCCGATGGAAAGCCGAGGATTTCGTATGGCGGGGCTGTGGTAATGGCGTAGTCTTCAATAGACATGGGATATCCACCAGCTGCGCATAGTCTCCTGAGACATTCTCAGCCAAGCAATCTCTACTCGACTCAAAGTTGGAACACACCTTTCCTGCATGTAAATAGACCACCAAAGCCTATTACGATGCACGTTATCCGACCGCTTCAGACCTGGCGCTGAATTTACCCTGTGCATGCCATGGCTGATGGCGAGCCTCAGCGCTGTGTTAGACTACGATGGCCTATCGTTAGTGATTGTATCTGCGAAGCCTAATGTTTCGTTAACTCACGTGCAAGTAGGCATCATCTTTCCGGTCCGCAATTTGAAGGTAAAGGGCTGTTAAAGCCATCACCTCGACTCCAACGATACCATGCTTCCTCAAATCACTCAATAATGGAGTCCGCTTGACCGCCTCCTGAAAGAACCTCGTCCCTGGAAGATCCCCATTCTCATCATCTATACTTTGGAGTAACCTACCCACAGCAAAGATCAAAAGGGCTTCCACAATCCATATCTCAGTAAGCCTCACATTTGCGCTGGTTTCTTGGTACAGCACGGAGAGGTTATCCGAGAACGCTCGTACGTCGAATAATTGCTGCGAGATGCCCACATTGAAGACGACAGTGTCCAACATCGCATGTGCCTCCTCTTCGGTGAGCCAGGGACCAATAGCCTCAAGTAGACCGCGACGGTCAATGTGCGGCAGTGGGGTTACGCCAGTGTTCGTTGACGGACTTGCAGCGGAGCCCGGGTTCGAGCGGGAAACAAGAAGCGTCTTGATTTCGGAGCCGAACGTCTCGGAAGAAGAGAGCGCTGATTCCGGAGCAATGGCTGTCGGAGTCAGTATCCGAGGTCGACAAGTTGTGTAAAAAGACAATTCTGACGGGCCCACTTACCCCTTGCAGTACGCACAGGCGAGGACGTGGACGCGGGCAAGACATCCACGGCTCGTATCCTCTCAAACGTGGGGGAGAATGTGGGCTGAGACAATGGGGGCGGAAGATCCTCAGGAGAAAGCAGGCTGACTGAGATGCAAGACTCTTCTTGCGGACCCCCACGCGGGACATTAGGCGTTTCCACCGCTTCGTCTGGAGGCATATGCCACCCAGGCGATGCCGGCTGTGGCGATGCCGTTCCCGGGGCCGACTTTTCTCGGTTTTGTCGTTCATAGAAGGCGACTTTGTCTTCAAGCTCCCTGACTTGTCTAATTCATTCAAGTTCAAATCAGCCTAGTCTCTTGTATCGAAGCGCTTCATACTTGATGGGGCATTGCAACGGGGCAAAGGGACTCACGATACGGAATACAGCTTCCTCTTCTCCGACGCCGCAAACACACAAGTCAGCCCGCGCTTGGCACAATACTTGCATGGCCGTTGCCCCGAGCACTTCACTTTCTTGTCGCGGCAAATTTGGCACGCATTGGACGTGCGAGCAGCCTCGGCTTGAGAAGCCGAACGGAAGCGTCTCGCGGCCGGGGCACTGGCGGGCGGGCTGGACGGTTTGCGGGTTCCTCGTCGGGGTGTCGGTTCCGAGCCAACGTCCATGTTTGGAAGGCTTTCTCAAGCTCCGCCGTGCGCCAAGGAGCGATTGCAGTTCAGATCAGTCTGGGGAAGCGGGTGTTGTGGTTTGTTTTTGTGTGAAAGGGAGACGCATCCGTGGGACTGTTGTCGATGGGACGATGTCGGAAAGTCGCGAGCAGTGGGGCGGAAGGCTTAGAGGCGCTAAAAATTGGGGCTGGTAGGGGCTACGAGCTTTGGGAAACTTCCCTTCTGGGACGATACGCGACGTCATGAGCCTTCGCTGGAGAGACTCTCGCTCAGCATGCATACACTCCGTTGCGTTGACGGCGTCCGCCCCCGACTTTGACCCGGAAGGAAAATTTTCCGCTAGCCCAAAAACCCCCTAAATCACCCTAAACTTCACACCTTAACAACTCTATGCGTACGCAGTGCGTGAGAATAAAAAATACATCATTAGATAGCCCTTAACTAGTAGACTAATTAGTCAAATTTCTAGCTATACGCATTACGTACGCATAGAGTTATTAAGGTATGAAGTTTAGGGTGATTTAGGGGGTTTTTAGGCTAGCGGACACTAAACGCAACGCTAAAAAGAAAAAACGAAACCCCTAGCGCGTTACGTTGAACTATCCACTTAAAAAACCCCTCAAAATCACCCTAAACTTCACACCTTACTAACTCTATACGTACATAATACGTGAGAATAAAAAATATATCATTAGATAGCCCTTAACTAGTAGACTAATTAATTAAAATTCTATCTATGCGCATTACGTACGCATAGAGTTATTAGTGTGCAAAGTTTAGGGCGATTTAGTGGTTTTTCAGCGAAAAGCCCCTTTTTTTTGCCCTTTTCGGGCCACAAATTGCAGGGCGGACGCTGTCAACGCAACGGAGTGTATTTATCATAAATCTTTGAGTTCTGCTTTTTGAATTCGGCAACGCAAACAACGGACAACTGCGGACCACTCGCACTAAAAACTAAATAACCATACTCCTACTCCGTATGTCAGATTTTGACTGTTCATTCATCCTTTCGTTGTTCATTTTTATCGATATCCAAGGAGTCGTCAAGCTTTGTGACTTCCGAATAGTCACTAAGATGCCCGTCTCGAGTCTCTCCAGGTCCATCACTTAACTGTCGTAATAGCACCATGTCCTGGCCACTCTGACGACGTTCTTAATCTCCCTTCAATTCAGCCACGATAACTTATTCCTCAAAGCAGCCCTTAATCATGGCCGTCGGTTGTTATTGTTCTGCCCCTTCTTCCTAAGGTGAATACCGTCCTTGTTGTCTAGCTCATTTATGTGCGGTATCATCGGTCGATTCGTGCATCGCTCATGTCCATTGTCGCTTATCTGAGGCTTATTGAATCTAGCAACGTCGACAAGAATGGAGCCATCAACATTGTGCTTCACCTCGTCCATGCCAGCAATCTCGACGCCTTTGTATGTGCAACATTCCACGCCGAGGCCCAGCCCCTTTTTGCCCCTCTCCAGCAACCGTCGGCGCACAATTTCGGGTCGTGATGAAACTCGGTTGGATAACATTCCAGTCTACGAATTGGCTTGTTCCCGGAGAACTCATGGATGGAAATCTCGTGGACCATCCAGACGAAGGACTCTCCATCAAATCTGAGCGCTTCGCCGTAGATGACGAGGGCTGTGCCAGATTCCGACCTCTTGTACGAAGTACCCACAACCCTGAAGACCATTTTGGTGTTGCAGTCGCTGCTGCGTACCATAGTACCGTTGGGGAAATAGGTCCATGCGAGATCGAAGTTGACTAGCCCGCTGGCTTTGAGTTGATGTGATTGCTTTCGCATCTCTCCAAGTACATCGTCAAGCGTGCTAATCAGGTTTCCCAGATATCTTTTCAACGAGCCATCATCCGTACTTTCGCGCAGACCAACCATCTCCTCGTAGCAGAAGTACAATGGGCGGAAGGGTGGATAGAAAACGATTGGGCCATCGTCGTCAAGATGGAAGCCTTCGTTCTCCAGTATCAGTCCCAAGATCTCTATCAAGGCGGGATGCTGTATTGTGATTTAATGACAAGTAAAACGAGCTTTTCCGTCAATCGCTGACTTGTCTTTATCCTCGACCATCAAAACATCGACGGCGGGCTGAGATTTGCCTTGATCCCACCTCTTGTCCATCCGCATCGGAGTATAGCCGGCTAGTGAGTAGACGGTAGAGACATGGCGATCCTCCGCATACTTGGTGGTCTCGACGATTGTATGAGCGGGGTATCTCTGTGGTGCGTCACTCGGAGGGTCGATGCATCTATACATGGCCTTCGTTTCTGGAATGCTGCGGCGCCTCTCGTTCTTGGGCCTGATCTTGCGGATCAGCGTCTTTGCCGTTCCGATGATATCCATCTTTCCAAAAGATGACAGTGGGTTGGCGAGAAATAATCTGCGGCGAAAACAGTACGTGAGTGAGCACAATTGATCCGATGGTGATTTGATGACGAGGGATGCATGGAGGGGGATGGACACCAAAAGCTTTTTCGTGCGTAGGTATAGACAGACCCATCGAGGTTCTCACATCTCAAAATTGTTTTCAAAATAAACCTTGAAACCAGCGGATGACAAAAAAGGTCCCTCCCGTAGGGTTAGGGCTGCAAACTGGTGTTCGTGAAATCTACGTTCGGTACCAGGACCAGGTAAGAGGCGGGCTATGGACAATTTGAGACGCATTGTCATCTGTTGCTATCGACTCAATCAAACTACGACGGATAGCCGTCGATATATAGGTTGAAACACTTCCTCCAAGACAGAAATCAAATGGTGTACCGGAAACCTTTGTCCTGAACATCCGTCAAGTCGGAGTCCACGTCTACTCCAGCCTGGTCACTATTCCACGAAATATCCGCTGAGTACTCAGACTGCCCTACATCAGCCTTGGCATCTCGACTCTTGTTCTTCGCTTTCACAATGACAACGTATCCAGCAAACGTCAAGATGAGACACACCATCGCCGCAATGCTCAAAATACACCCTTTCCGGTATCGTGGTGCATCGTCCTGCGTCCATGCTTGTGGGCTCACGATACAGCCCACGCCATACGACACAAAAAAGGCTGCTGACACAATGCTTTTCTTGGTATTTCCTTTGACGTTGCTTGCGATGATGCTTGCTCCAGTACTCAGCAGGGCTGAACTGCAACCACCAAGCCAAGTTGAGACGACAATACCCCACTCAGCACCTTTGGCTGGTAGAGTCATCAGGAGAATTGCACCAAGCAAGGGCACGATGCACAACCCGATACCAGTATAAACCCTCGTTCCTGGAAGCCAGCGTGGAATAAGGGCACTGGCCCACACTGTTGTGGTGTTGACTGCCCCCGCAGGCATGCCCACCAACATGGTCTGAAATTTCGAGTAGCCGAAGCCATTGATAACAGTGGCATTGAACTAAAACGAAAATATTTGGTAAGTACACGTGACTTTGCACATGAAAGGGAGTTTTAAGGGCGGCAAAGGGCCGTTCGTACCTTGATGATTGGGGTTGTCAGTGTAATACATAGTGCAATCAAGCAGTAGATCCAAGTCATGGGCGACATGAGAGCCTCGCGAACTTGAGCTTTGTTGAACTCGGCACGATCTCGAGTGGCCCTATCAATTGCCAATCTCTGAGTTGCAATTTCTCGTTCGCGAGGGCTGAGGAACCAGGCTGTTGTGGTATCCCTAGGCATCATGAAGATGAAGATGAGTCCGACAGCAGATGTCAAAGCCCCGCAGATGAGAAAGAGAGCGCGCCAAGCAGCGAGTTGTAGGTTCCCTTGCCCAATACCATACATCAGGAGTGCGCCAACAATCTGGGAGACTCCATTCATAGAGACCCAGGTCGCAACTCGAATAGGGTGCTCATTCCTCTTGTACCAAATGCTGGTAATGATTATGAAAGCTGGCGAAACAGTACCTTCAACCCGTTAGATGAATTCTATTAAAAGTCGAAGTAATAATCCCACCTTCGGTGAAACCCAAGAAGAATCTTGTGGCCGCAAGCCCTGCAAAGTCATGCACAGCCGCGAGGCACATGTTTACTCCACCCCAAACAACAATGGTGATGCCAACGTAGAGAGCGATCGGCAGCCGTGATAACAAGAAAGCTGCAGGGTACTCTGAACACAGCTGTCCGAGATAGAAAAGAGATACAGCCCAGGAAAACTGCTCTCCTGTGAGGCGGAGATCCTCCCGAAGTCCGAAAATGGCAGCCTGGTTGATCGACTGCTTGTCGAGATCTACCTGAAGTGATTAGCGTCTGCTAAAGCGATTCAATGAAGCTGTACTCGTTACACTGAAAGAAGTACACAACGGCCATCAGGGGCATGATGACGGCGTCGAGCTTTCGGACAACCTTTGTCTCTTCATCTGGGTTAATGCTGAAAATTTGCGGTCGGTTTTCGATTTCTTCAGCTCCGGGGTCAACATCGTTTCCCATCTTTTCCGATGTCACATTGGAGGATCTTCTTGACATGGCAAAATCTGAAATGGCGAAAGCTCAGTTGTAAAAATCAATTAAAGGAAACATTGATCGACCAAGATGGCGGGTGCCGAGATAAGATATCCCTGGGGCTATTTAAATAATCTGCCGTCACTCATGACTGCAAGGTTTGACTCCCAGTTTATGGATTGATACAATTGCCCGACCTCGCATTCGCCCTGCATCCGGGGAAAAGGAAAGATGGAATCGAGAGCCGAGATAAAGCGTTCACGGGTGTCCTACGCGACGGGCTTAGATGGGAATAACCGTCTTCGGTTCTATATCCCGCCCTTTCACTGGAGTATTCAAGCTGCGTGAGATTTGCCCACACTGCAATGATCTGCATGTTGTGACGGTTGCCGAATGGAGACCCTAATTGTGGGTAAGCCGAGAGGTCGATGCCCTCGTATATTGTCGTTGGGGAAATCAAACCCAGTTCTTGGCTTGCATGTCAGCCCCGGATGAGAGATCCGTTACAGCGGTTTCTCAAACCGAGTCTGAGGGGTTGCTTGGTTATCATGAGGTTCTGCCGAGTCTCCCCCGCATCACTCCGCAATTGACCCGGTCAGCCTCCGCATTCCGGCACCCTGACCCGTCCTGACGGCACTCCTTATATGGGCCACTACCAACAGAGTGAATACACCTGCTATTGGAAACAAACGACACCTTTGAATTAACGCTGCAGCTTACGGGCCATGTCCTTGCTCAGATCTTGCGTTCGACCTATCCCAAGACGGGCCCCATACAACGGGTTCCTGACTACAAGGTTACTGAGTAATAATCCCTTCAGATTCAATACCCATAAGACGGAGAGATCTAGCAGCGCGAACCATGACAACCGTGGCACAAGCTGGCTGAACCCAGCGTCTCTCTTGTTAGCCACAGCTACAGCGACTCTGGGGTACGCGCTCGCGAAGAGTGTCTACAAGTCACCAACATCAAACGCGATTTTACACGACGACAGGTTGCCGGCGGTTAACTATGCAACGTTCAACGACATGTACAAAGTAAGTCTTTGTTTCTGAGTATCGTAATACAGTCACACCTGACCCATACAAGGCCATTGATGAAATCCGACGGGAGCTGAGTGACACAGAAGACGTCATCTCAACTGATTCTGAAGACCTCCTCGCTCACGGTTACTCAGAGTGGTCTTCTATCAACCTCGACACTCTACCAGTTGCTGTGGCTTACCCTCGAAGCACGGAGCAAGTCAGTGCTATCGCTCGCATTTGCCACAAGTGGCGGGTACCCATTATCCCCTTCAGCGGTGGCAGCAGTGTCGAGGGTCACATCACAGCGTCCTTTGGCGGCGTAAGCATTGATTTTGCACACATGGACAAGATCGTGAAGTTCAACAAGGATGACATGGACATCGTGGTGCAACCGAGCGTTTGTTGGACGGACCTCAATCAACAGCTTGCCCAGCAACACAGCGGCCTGTTCTTCCCCATCGACCCCGGTAAGAGTCCATCCTCCAGGTAACGGTAACATCAATGCGGGCAATAAGACTGAATCCTTGACTCTTCTCAGCCCCAAGCGCCAAGATCGGAGGCATGATAGGCACAAACTGCTCTGGCACAAACGCTGTACGCTACGGCACGATGCGAGACTGGGTCATCAACCTGACGGTCGTCCTTGCAGATGGATCCGTCATCAAGACTCGGCGCCGCCCGAGAAAGTGCTCTGCGGGGTACAATCTTAATGGCATCTTCGTTGGCTCAGAGGGCACCCTTGGGATCATCACGGAAGCAACTCTAAAGCTTGCCGTTGTCCCACACCACTTCTCCGTCGCAGTCGTTCCCTTCCCGACCATCAGACAGGCCGTCTCAGCTGCAGCAGACGTCATACGCGCCGGGGTGCCAGTCGCGGCTCTGGAGCTTATGGATGAAGCTCAGATGCGCATCGTCAACCAGGGCGGTGCCACGAGGCCACGGGTCTGGCAAGAAAAGCCAACCCTATTCTTCAAATTCTCCGGTACACAAACTTCCGTTAACGACAACATCAGCAGTGTTCAGCGAATCGTGGAGCCCTACAGCCCTGACGTCTTCGAGTTTGCTAAAGATGAGCGTGAGCAGAAGCTTCTGTGGTCTGCCAGGAAGGAGTCGCTTTACTCTCTGCTAGCTATGCGAAAGGAGGGTGAGGAGATGTGTAAGTGCCTCCCCCCGGCCCCCTTTCCGTTCTGCCCAAAACTTACTCCGCACACTCCACTTGCCATAATTGCACAGCATCGAAATTATCCAGAAACAAAAACTGTCGTGCATGCCGGTGGGGGCTCATAGCTGCCGCTCATGCTGCGTTGGCTGACACGAGAGCAACATTGCAGGGAACACTGATGTTGCCGTTCCTCTCAGCCGGCTGGCCGACATCGTCGAGGCCAGCAAGGACGAAGCGCAAAAACTTGGCCTCAACGCCTGTATCAAAGGTCACATTGGCGACAGCAATTTCCACGAAAATATCACCTACAATAAGACCATACCTGAAGAAGCCGCCAAGGCCAAACTTGCGGTCAAAAACATGGTCGCGCGCGCGTTGGAGATGGACGGCACCTCGACGGGCGAGCATGGAATAGGTTTGGGCAAGAAGGACGCCCTGTTGTCCGAAGTAGGAAATGATACGATTACCGTTATGGTGTGTTGGACCCTGAAGGCGGGGGTTGCTGGGGACATCCCTCTCGGCGATCGGGCTGACCTTTGCTTTTCCCGCCATGCAGAAGCTGATCAAGGGCACCCTGGACCCCAACTGGATCTTGTAAGTGGTTGACCCGCACGAGTCGACACAGATCCTGAGAGTGTGCCATGCGCTAACGGCGATTCATGTCCCAAGGAATCCAGGAAAGATATTCGACCGGTAGGTTTACGGGAGAAACCAGCAATGACGAAACCACGTTTTGTATGTCGCAAGCCCAAGCTTAAAGTCTCACAAAGCAATTCGGCTGGTGGTTCCACATCCAGCTCTGTATCAGAAGAGCCGTTGCAATTGATATGACCCCCCGAGTCAGAATGCGTAACACATGTTTTGTTTGTTGTACCAAGTGCGACTGCCAGCCTCACTGGGTAACGGTGGACAAGGGGCCCCGATGTTCCCCGTTCGCCAGGTCCGAACGGGCCCTGAATTTGTTCCCATTAATTTTTTTTCTGCCCTGCTTTCTTTTATTATTCCGACCGCCGTTCCACCACGTTCCTTGTTTGGCTTTGTCCAAAAACCCGGATTCTTGAGGGGGGAAACATGAGATTTCCAAGGCCCAGGGTAGCACCCGGGCTGGAGCACACCCCTCTCCGTTTGTAACGGTCGCTAGCCTTTCCCTCCCCCTTTGTACTCTGACAACCGGCGGGTTCCCGCGTTGTTGGGCACAAACGGCGGCAGTGCAATTGGGCGGCTTGAGACCAACAGGTATAACGCATAGTCTAAGACACAATACATCTCGTCCCAATCATCGTGGTCCCCATTTTCCAAAGTTAGAAAGGGTCAGATTCCCGACAATGGACTAGTCATGTCATCGGGTCATCACGTTGTGATCTGCGGTCCCCTTTATGCCTCCTGCCGCAGAGGCAACATCCTGGCCCGCACGCCGCATTGCGCGACTGTCTGCGCGACGGCCATATTTACCCAACCGCGTGCGCCCCCAAGCCGGACGGCCCTCCGACGGGCAGAATAGGGACTTTAGGACGAACCTCAGATGAGATACGATATCTGGTGGTTCGGCTGCATCTAATACGCCTCGCTTGCTGATCTCGCTGATCACCTTGTCTCTTTTCTCCTCGGAAGCCCATCAACACTATCAAATCCTCAGACGACAGGTTCATCATGTCCACTTGCACTATGGTGCTTACCGAGCCCCTCACGGGGCTCATCTCTTCACCAACCATCTACCTTGACGATAAGGGCGATCTCAGGCTGCATGTTGGCAGCGAGATTGACGAGAGCCCTCAGGATTTTGTCGTGTGTTCAAGAGCACTCGGCCGGAGTTCCCCAGTTTTGAAGACAATGTTATTCGGTGGATTCATGGAGTCGCGCCCTGAAGAAAATGGTGGAGAATGGCGTGTTGAGCTTCCCGAAGATGCGACGGAAGCCATGGAGATTGTTCTGAACATCGTCCATGGCCGATTCAACCTGGTTCCTGAGAAGCTTACCCTGATGCGACTCTACGACGTCCTGACCATCACCGAGAAATACGACATGACCGTGATCACGCGACCATGGGCACGCTCTTGGATGCAGGGCGTGAAGCATCAGAAAGACAATGCGCACCTGCTGTGTGTTGCATGGGAGCTCGGCGACATGGAGACTTTCGAGGAGATGTATAAGAAGATCACCTTTGAGTCCATCGTCGACTTGAAGGGTCGGTTGGTCTTTGGACACTCTGGCCGGATTTGGAAGCAAGGCACGGAAGGCTACAACTTTCCTCTCGAGAGGATCGTGTATCTGAGGCCTCCTGAAGTCTTTGGTAAGTCACCCATGCATACCACAACTAGATGACAAGAGCTAATCCATATCTGTCTGCAGAAAACATCATCAAGCACCGCCAAGCGTTGATCTCCGCCAACCTCGAACCGTTCGTCATCCTGTACAGATGCCTCAAGGAAGGCTGCCGATACATGAAGGGATACTATCACAGCTCGCCGGACGCGGAAGAGTGCAATAGCATGCTTCTGGGTTCTCTGGTGAGATGCCTCGCCAAGGGCAAGGTGGACATCACTGTGCCAGGCCCTTGCGAGGCGTACAGAGGGAATATCGAGGCGCTGGAGCGGGCGACGAGCACTGTCAAGCTGTTGACAGTCCATCGCCCCTCCCCGGCAAATCAGTGTCTGAAGCGCATCGAAGAGGAGTTGGCGAAGGGCGCGATGGCGGCGGCCATTGCGAAAACAGAGTTGGTGGTTCTTCAACCGGAGCAACGGGAATACCTTCAAAAGCAAGCTTGCAAAACTGGAGTTGTTATGTCCGGGTAGAGTTTTTGGCGATCGGCATGGGAAAAATTCTTGGTTTCGGTCATTGCGTTTCGGGGTGCATCTGGAGTTTGGAGAGAAAGGGCATACAATGGAAAGCTTGTACGGAGTAATCATGAAGGTTAGATTGGCATGGTGGTTCGATTAATGGCTCGAGTAAGGATAATCAGATGAAAGAGATCAGTCAAAGCCTATCGTGCATCTGAATGACGAAACCTGTTTCAACGAGATGCGATCTATCAGCCTATGAGGAGGGACGGTGACGTCTGTGTGGCAGGCATGCATGTCAGTCATAGCTCGTGGGTTAATCGTGCTCGAGCGTCCCACTTCAATGCGAACGCGATCTGAACGACATAATCAAGATCCGACGACCGGATGAATGCAAAATATCGTGATACGTAACGCTATATAGATACAAATAACTTTTTTACCCCAAATCCCTTAGTCGTGAGCTGCCATGCATGACAAGATCTCGTTGCCCGCCTCGTTGCCCGCCGGCCCCAATGAGGAGAAGATCTCCAACGTTCAGTTGAAGCCAAGGTTGCCGATGGTGACGGACTTGATGTTTTGGTATTCGGCAAGCCCGTACTTGCTGCCCTCCCGGCCCAAGCCGCTCTCCTTCACGCCACCGAAGGGGGCCTCAGCGGCGCTGATGAGGCCGGTGTTGACGCCCAGCATACCGCACTCCAGACGCCTGGCAACACGCATCACGCGGGAGATGTCTTTACTGAAGAAGTATCCGGCAAGACCGTATTCCGTTGCGTTGGCCAGCTCGACAGCCTCAGCTTCCGTCTTGAAAGAGAAGATGGCTGCCAGGGGGCCGAAAGTCTCGTCGTGTGCAACTTCCATTTCGGTCGTGACGTTGCTGATGACGGTGGGTTCGTAGAAGTAGCCCTTCAGTCCCTCGGGAGCCTTGCCACCCGTGTGAAGCTTGGCACCCTTCTTGAGAGCATCCTGAACGTGAGCATCGACCTTCTTGACGGCAGCGGCGTTCACTAGAGGACCTTGCGTGGTGCCGTCGTCGATGCCGCGGCCGAGCTTGAATTGCTGTACTCTGGCAACGAGCTTGTTGATGAACTCCTCTTGAACCTTCTCATGGACAAGCAGTCTGTTGGCGCACTATGCCAGTCAATTAGCATTGGATTGTCATGCGAGGATGGACTACTCAGAACGTCTTACCACGCAAGTCTGGCCCGAGCAACGGAACTTGCAGATCAAAGCACCCTCGACGGCTTGATCAATGTCCGCATCGTCGAAGACGATAAAGGGGGCATTGCCTCCCAACTCCATGCTCACACGCTTCATAGTTCCCGCAGCAGCCTTGGTAAGCATCTTCCCAACTCCGGTAGAGCCGGTAAAGCTGAGTTTCTTCACAAATGGGTTGTTTGCGAGCTCCATCGAAGCCTCTCGGTCCTTAGTCGGCACCACGTGGAGGCAGTCCGCCGGGATGCCAGCGGCCAATGCCAGCTTAGCAAGCGCCAGGGCGCTGAAGGGCGTCTCACTTGGCGGCTTGATAATCACGGAGCATCCTGCTGCAAATGCAGGTGCAATCTTCCTGGTGATCATAGCGGCGGGGAAGTTCCACGGGGTGATGATGCCACAGACGCCGACGGGTTCCTTGAATGTCAGAACCGTAGTGTTGGCGTAGGAAGAAGGGATGGTATCGCCGTAGGAGCGAGTCGCCTCCTCAGCGAACCAGGAGATGAAAGACGCGGCGTAGACAACCTCGCCTCTAGCCTCGGCAAAGGTCTTTCCGTTCTCAAGAGACAGGATCAAGGCCACTGGAGAAAAGTCAGTCTCGTTCAACAGGCAGTAGCGAAGAAAACATCAAGAAGCACCCACAATCATCGGCATTAGCCATCACAAGATCATACCATTTTCGCAGAAGGGCACCGCGCTCCTTTGCCGTCGTTGACTCGTAGAACTTCGCCGTTCCCGTCTTGGCGCTCTCAATGGCATCAACAAAGTCTTGTCTGCCAAGGTTGGCGATCTCTTGAAGCACTGTCGCGCTAGACGGCTCGTAGACCGGGAAAGTCTTTCCATCCTGACCGTTCTTCCAGTCACCAGCCACGAGACCAGATGAGATCAAGAGGGACTTGTCCTGAAGCTTAGCGAAGACGTCGGCCATCTTGTTGAGTTGTTGTGGGGCTGTTTGGCTATTGGATGTGGGGTATCAAGATGCGATGCAAGCAGGCTCAGCCAAGTGTTCAAGTCTAAGGGTTACGATGTGCGAAGACTGCTCTCTTAAATATTACTTCCAGACTCTCCGTATTCTCCTGCATTTTTTTACAAAGTTACTGCGTTACGTTCAATTTCGCATCACCCGATTCTTGCAGGGACCTCAGCCGAGGCCCGGGGAAATGCGGGGGCTAAGATCACCGGCAGCCGGGTGGCCCGGATCGTGAAACTGCTTGCCCGATTTGACATCTAAGCGAACGTAATAAGTAGGGTGACAACCCGCTCAAAAAGGTAGAAAATCAGGACACATTTGATTCTCTTTGAACATCCCACGGACCGACCCGATCTCTAGGAAAGGTTTAGAACCTGATTGGCCCCAACCGGGATCCATAGGAATTTCGACCTCAGCCAATATAGAGATCTGAACAACGATTGGTGAGTGTAACCACATTGTGCATGGCTTCCGCGACGAGATGCGGGAATTTTCACGACATTTCCCGGCCCGGCCTGCCATGATCACCCGGGCCGGTGTACAAAGTGGAGTTGCCGGACCGGACCCACCCGGCAGTCGGCCGGTGACTTTCCTGCTAGCCATCGGGCATTGAACCGAGGTTCCGCTGGGCCGCAGCTGAAGCGCTGACACCCAATGTGAACAGAAGTAAGGTTGGAAGCCCATCGAGATGACGTGACTGGACGCCTCTTATAGTTGCGACCTTAGTTGGACGGTTCACTCAAGACATCTCGGCAGCGCCCGAAGAACTGATAGTTACCTGATCACTAGGTGTGTGAGGCAACGAATGTCCAGGCTAATGCTGGAACTAGTTCACGCGGATTCTCTTCTATAAGCCACCCCCAGGAAGATAACTCCTGCCGAACGAGTTTCTAATACCGTCGAATCTCCACATGCATGTAGTTTTCGACCCCTTTCTTTTTTGTTTTCTTTTTTTTTTTTTTTGTGCTGTGGAACCTCGGAGCGTCCATGAGACCGCAGACAATTTCCACCAGATCTTGAGCTTCGGGGCCATCAAAGGTGGTAATTATTTGACCAGGGCATAGAGACAAAGCTAGAAGTCCTTTATGACCCCGTCGCTCTGCAAGGCCTAGGACCATCAGGACATTTGCTGTCGCGGACGGAGAAAATGCGGAGGTGGTCGAGATGAAACTGGGCTTCAAAGTCTTCGTCAGTCAGGACATACAGAAACGCCATGATCTCGGTATTTGGGACGGCAATATGCTGAAGTCGTCTCATCAGTTGAGGTCATCGACAGCTTTGTGAAGTCGGCGAATGAGACAAAATTCAGCGCAAGGACTGTCACTGTGATAATGGGAAGCACAACCCGCAGCTAAGTAGATTACTGACCCTACACAGAACGTAACGTCCAATGATCAACGGGAGCACAGCTTAGTGCTTCTCGGATGAGCGGATTTGATTGTGCTATAGAGGTAAAGTACGGCGAATTCAGATTTTTGGTATGCCTGGTTTTGTGCACCTGGTCACATAGTTCACAATTGCTCACTCGCACAACTTCCCTTCGCTGCAAATCAACCTTATAGGGGTGAGGCTGCCATCATCTCATGTTTGTCTGTGCTAGTGCGTCAAAGTTGCAACAGGCTTTATGGACAAGATCGTTACACGTGCCAAATGCATAGTACAAACGCAATTAGAATTATCGCATTTACGAAGACCGATGATTTCGGAACTGTTATGTTCCACAAAGTTGGCCTGTGAGCAAACCAGGACGCAAGATCAATAATTGCTATCTAAGCCATGGCTTTCGCGAACAAGCTACAGCCCAAAGCTCTGTGGTACGCAAAGTAGGCCCGGCTCTTTCGTAGAGCTGTAGCGAGTTATTACCAAACATCAATACCTCATGCTGTAGCTGACTCGGGATCCTAAGCGGACTTGCGGAAAGTCAGCGGACACACGGACGGACACCGGTAATTTTGTAAAACCCCGCAGAATACGGGCATTAGAGGCTCCTGCAATGGCTCCGCTTGAGACAGTGCATGATTGATCATCTGGCTTCGCTCTAAACGTCTGAGAATGGAGTTTACGTGCACATATTAACAGGTACACCGCAGTTTCGTTGTCCTGGCTTTTGGGAAATATGTGCAAGTGGACTTGGTCTGCGTCTTCGCCACTCTTTACCCGACACGGAATACTTCAGTCCAACTGTGTTTGGCTCATTGAAATGTTGGGAAGAGCCGCGCAGTTCAGACAACCTCACGCCATTGTTACCGAAAATTTCCAGATACGCTCAGCATCGTGGGCAGCCATCTTCACGACTCACGAGTCCCCTCGCATTGGTTAGCTCAGAACGGTGCGTCGTCTTGGGTGGCTGTGTTCGCAATCCAGGCAAACTTTAGGTAGCTACGCAACGTGAACGTAGTATGAGACGCGGTCCGCAAAAAGGACACGAAAATTAATCCAACTGGGGCAATAGTATCGTTGTATTCAGAAGTTACAAATCTACCATGTTCGTCACTCCATATTAACCGTGACACCAGCAATCGCAGCTACCCTCAGGGGTAGCCATGGAGATGGAATTAGCTGTTTGACACTGCATTTTGTTAGCGAAGGCAATGAGAACCACTCTTGGTCACATACTGTTCCTTCGCAACGACTACTGCAAGCCGCTCTATCAGCTTCGCTACAGTTGCTTTCCCACTGATCGAATGTTAGTATAGCGTCTTCTGGGGGGCTCTCCTGCTTTCTCACTTCACCTGGATGGGACTTGAAGCAATGAACGTCTCTAATGGCTGCAGCTGCCGTTGAGATGTGGATCGCAGCAACGATCCAAGCGAGACTGCCGAACTTCATGTTGAAGGTGTGAATGATCGTCGAAAGGTTGTGTGAAGGAAAGAGAGATCATTCCAATAATGAATGGGATGCTAGCGGCTTTAAAGGATGAAGTCGTTACGCGGACTGCTCGATTAGTTCGCTAACATCATGACTCGCTTGGGACATTCATCGCCATTGACAATCTATTTCAGGAAGGAGTTACGCGGCTGTCCCACACTTACGGTCCAGGCACATACGGCTCTTTACAATAACCCTGGGAAATTAGTCTTGGCAGGTTCGTCTCAACGTTAAAGTCATTGTTTCACGAGTCGAATTTCATCTATACGCAGTCATTAAGGAAACTCTATTCTCTGTCCTATGGTTATCGGATTTGCTCCACAGTTCCATGGCCATTTGCTTAGTCTTGGCTGCATCGTTTTCGTGCACTGGACCCAGGTGAAATGGGCACTGAACCTGCTGTCCTTCTGTGAAATCCACACTAACATCCCTTCGTCGCCTTCCCCCGGACTTAGTACACTCATTTCTGAAAGGTAGGCACTTTGCGACTTACCCTGCCGTACCATTCAATCGCTGAAGGTATCGCCACGTAATGCGGCTTTATCCCAAGAAACTTCAAGGATGGAATGTGAAGCCTTTTGTAATACCCAACACCAGCGTTGACTTGATATCTTGTGGGGAGGAGCTTGTCGAGACATGCACCTCATGCTCACCCGCCTCTACTTCCCACAGTTTCCTAGCCTCGGACCAGAACGCAGCGCCATCTTGTTTGAAAGTCAATTGAATATCTTTCTGTGCACCAGGATTCAAATGGATCTTCTCGAACGCGACAAGAGCCTTCGGCGGCCTCTCGACTCCGGTCCGTGATTTCGGGGGCGTCACGTAGACTTGCACTACCTCAGACCCTGCGACGTCGCTGGTGTTATGTACTGTGACAGCGACAGTAATCTTGGCATTCTCGTCGTTTGCGTCAAGGGTGCCCGATAAGGCGCAGGCCGAGTGCTCAAATGTAGAGTAGCTCAGGCCATAACCGAATGGGAACAGGACTTCTTGCTCTGTGCCATACTGAGAATCGAAGTGCCTGTAGCCAACGTTGACACCCTCGACGTACTCCACCTCTCTGCTGTCCCAGCTGTCGAGTCCAAAGTGGCCGTAGCACGCTGTGTGTTCATTCTTTTTGGGCCAAGACATGGGAAGTCTGCCGCTCGGATTGACTTCGCCAAGAAGCACATCAAGGATTGAGTTTCCAGTTTCCTGCCCACCATACCAAGCCTGGACGACAGATGCGACGTTTTCAAGCCATGGCAGCTCTACTGGGACTCCCGTGGTAATAACCACAATGGTGTTGGGGTTGACTTTGGCGACCTCAGCGATCAGCTTGTCTTGGGAGCCATCAGCTGGGAGGGTCATAGTGGCCATGTCCTGGCCTTCGGTTTCCCATTGTGGAGTGTTTCCGACAAAGATGAGGGCAACATCAGCGTCTTTTGCGAAGCTCACCGCTTCAGACAGTACATCGGCTTCCATCTCCTGTTGACTGACGAATCCAAGATGTACCGCGATCTGATCATCCGCAAGATACAGCTCTGCGTTCGGAACTGGCGAAATTGTTGATTCAATGACAATGTCGTAAGTCTTTCCTGTAACGAAATCATACTGAAGATGCCGCTCCTCCTGTACGCCTAGAAGGAAAGACATTGCCTCTGCTGTTTCTTTGATCTCGCCTTGAAACTCGCCATTGATGAAAAGTCGGGCAGGACCCATACCCGAGAAGCTGAGGTAGTGCTTTCCGCTTACGTTCGGGCTGTATGCGGTGCTAAGTCTCGCGGACTTTGCAGTGACAACATTTTCATTCATGAGAGTCATGAAGCTTCCTCTAGGGTACTCCTCGGTATAAAACGGCTCTCCAGTGAGATCCAGGTTTTCATAGAAGTCCGCAGCGAAGCCAGGATTGCCCAATCGGTTTCGTGTTACGGCAACAAAATCAGGGTATGCACGAAAGACGTGGGCTCCTACAGCAGAAATGTTGATTAGCACTGTTCCGAGCTTGAGCGTCAAATGAGCAACATACCCTTCGAGTATGACAGTTTACTATCAGGGAGGCGTGACTTGATAGCATCAAAAGGGCTGATCTTGTAATGACAGTTCAATGATGCACTACCGCCTCCGTGGGCAGCTGCATGTTTTGCAAGAGGCCCAAGCACGGCGATGTTTTGGAGATGAGATGGCTTAAGAGGGAGAGCGCCGTCAGAGTTCTTCAGCAGAACCACGCCTTCCCCGCCAGCTTCACGAATAAGCTTCTCATGCTCCGGACGGCTGATGGCGCGCTCCGGGACGGGTTCTCTCCTGTCGGTGAATTTGCCAGTCTGGCGTAGGAGCTTGAGAAGAGGTAGCACACGGTCGTCAATGTCTTTGACGTCAACCTTTCCGTCCTCAATGAGCTTGTGTACCACAGCAGGTTGTCTCCGGTGCGGTGGTCCCGGCATTTCAAGATCGAGACTTGAGCATGTTAGTCGGGAGTGATGTAGGTTTCGCAAGTCGCTACTCACCCATTTCGAATACCATTCGCTATAGCAGCCGAAGCGGCACCCCAGTCGGTCATTACCAGCCCTTTGAATTTCCACTCATCGCGGAGGATGTCTTTCAGAAACGTGGTCTGGTCGTCGACGTAGGCACCGTTGACTTTGGGGTAGCTCGTCATGATACACCATGGATCAGCCTTTTTGACAACGATCTCGAAGGGGCGGAGATAAATCTCTCTAGTCTCAAGATTAGCCGTGACGGTTCCACCGAGGCAAGAGAAAAGATATTTCACCTCATCGCTCGCTCTGATACCGTCTCGTTGACGGTGAATCGCCGAGTGTCTTGCTCATTGATGGCGAAGTGCTTCACAGTCGCCGCAACACGCTGGCTTTGCAGTCCCACAACATACTCAGAGGCGAGTTCTCCAGTGAGAAAGGGATCCTCGGAAAACGATTCGAAATTGCGACCCCCTAAAGGTGACCGATGAGGGCAGACTGTCGGGCCAAGAAGGACATATGCGCCTTTGGTTTGGGTTTCCTCTCCGAGGGCGACGCCGATCTGCCTAGCAAGGCTACGGTTGAACGTAGCTGCCAAGGAGACACAAGCTGGGAAGCATGCTGCGGTGGTACCGTCCGTGAATTGGGCTCCTCTTGCGCCATTTGGGCCATCTGAAACCTGGTGAAAATTAGTGCCAGGAAACTGACAGTGCTGGTGGAATGCAACTTTGGATGATTACCTTAAGTGAAGGAACATGAAGACGCTCAATTTCAGGAGTCTCCCAAGTGCTTTTTCCTGAAAGAAGTAACACTTTCTCCGCTGTTGTGAGTTGGGACAGAAGAGCTAGGAGCTCATTGTCGGAAGGTGCAGCAGTCATGATAGTGAATGTAAATCAAAAACGATAATGACGGGTGAGGGAGGGGTCAGTGCATCGTCCTAGCCTCAAGATATTAAGTGGATGGCTCCCATATGTTCCTAATATTGCGGAACTCGGACGAGACAGTGGTTAAGATTGCCATTCGAAGGGTAAATCTTCGGCTCATCTACGGGCTTATGACGCCGAATTCATGCAAGTGGTCACAAAATCGAGTTCTATGCCTGTCATGCGGGGTCGGATTCTCCAATCGGGCAGTGGAGTCGGCGTAATCCTCCGCTGCAGAACGCACACTATCATGCTCTAGGCTAGTCGCCGAGCTGCCCAGACAATTGAAGTGTTGGAAGGATGAGACCACAAACCATACGATTGGAGTTCTTGAGCCGAGGCTCTGCCGGAGTGGCTATGGCGATCCCATTCACGCCAGTTCGTGATCACGCTGAGACCCAAACGCGGCCATGGCCCGGTGGTGGGAGCATGGCCGGAAAACCGGATCCGCGTTTTCGGGGTTAAGGCGGTACGCCCTTCCCCATGGGGTTTCAAGATGGCTTGGTGCAATGACTCGATCCTGGTAAATGGGAACGCCAAGAACTTCAACATGTCCATTATTGAGAACTATTGCAAGTTCAGACTACGGGACGGAAAATCATATCCCAAGATACGGGCATAGAAATGGAATCCGAAGTGACTAACGGGTTTACTTCGGCAGGAAGCTGATCGAGAAATAACTATAGGAGTGATGCTGAAAAGTAGGGCTTTGGCCGCTTTGTGTAAGAGAAAGTACCTTACATGTAAGGATCTATGCTGCCATCCAGCTGTTGTGTTTGGACAGCTCAAAATCAACGAGCACTTTCAGCTTCCATTGTTGTACCAAGACAGTTTCTCACCTCGAATACACATCACATACAATATGTCAGAGGAGAAGGAGACGACCGCGACCCATGTCGAAGACGGGGCTGCAAATGAGCCTGCCGTTCTTGCAACTTCGTCACTGGCGGCTCGCTTCGAGCACCGGCAACATACGCTGACGAGGACGGAATCTATCAAAGAAAACGTGTGGCCCCTGGTGTGGTGTCAGTTCCCGTGTGGAAGAGCTTCTGAAGCAACACTCTTATACTGACTGAACAGGTCTTTACATGTTCTTTCTTTGCATCACATGGGGCTTCGACGGTCTAGCAGGCGGCATTGTGGTGTCGATTACCGAGTTCCGCAGAGACTTTGGCACGCCATACGGGGATGATTACGTTGTCAGCGCTACCTGGCAACTTGGCTTCCAAGCAGCCACTATCTTTGGTGAGGCCCAGTGCCCTTCTAGATATTGCCGAACTCGAACTTACAACATGTGTTTTAAAGCCATGACACTTGGTGCATTCGTGGCTGGTTTTGCTATCAATCGCTACGGCCGCCAACCTGTTGTTCTTGCAGCATTTGTTCTCTCAATTGCCGGAACCTTTCTACAGTTCTTCAGCAAGAACCTTGCCGAATTTGTGGGAGGAAAGATCTTGACCGGTCTTGTATGTGTATTCGCGTTACTCGAATTCGCGTTACTCGAATTCAGAAAGCTGACCTTACTGCCTGTGTAGCCTTTGGGAGTTTTCACGACAGCAGCTCCACCATATGCCTCTGAAATGGCACCCCTCACCATTCGTGGATCAGTTGCTGCGGGTATGAACTTCTCCATCGTTCTTGGTCAACTCATTGGCTACGGTGTCATGCGGGAAGCAAGTCATTATGGTGACGCACGAGCATACAAAGTGCTATTTGCAACACAATGGGGGTTTGCAGCGGTGGCTCTTGTCTTCCTTCCATTCTTCCCGGAGTCTCCCTACTGGCTAGTTGCACACGGCCGAGCTGAAAAGGCGAGGAAGAATTTGGAACGACTCCACGATTCTACATACGATTATGATGGACATATGGCCGAGATCCACGAGTCTCTCGCTCGACAAAACCAAGACAATGACTCTCAGGGGTCATATTTGGAATGCTTTTCAAAGGCTGCGCGAAAACGAACCTTGGTCGCAATTGGCATGTTCTTCATTCAAAATGCCAGCGGCCCTGGATGGGTCGTGGGTTACATGAGTTGTAAGTTGTGGATGTCTCTCATGAGAAGACTCTTCTGACTTGTTTCTGTGTACAGACTACTTCCAATTAGCTGGTATGGCACCAGCTGCATCCTTCGACACTACGGTTGGCTTAGCCGGGCTGATGGCAATCGGTAACATTGTCGGATGGTTCTTTGTGGACTATTTCGGTCGCCGAGGAACAGCTCTCTATGGATCCATCATCCTCACCATTACGCTATTTCTTATCGGTGCATCCTCGCTGGTTAAGACGCAAGGAGCAGTCTGGGCACAGGTTGTGTTCATGGCCATTTGGTCTTTCTGTGAGTGATTCCGTCAGATGGAATCAGCGAGTATGCAATCACAGTTCACTGACCAAAGTCAAGCCTATCAAGGGACCCTCGGCGCTGTCGCATGGCCCATCGCTACCGAGGCAGCAACTAGCCGACTGAGAGCTCCAACTCAAGCCCTTGCAATCACTGCCAATGGGTTGTCAAGCTCAATCTGGACGTTGAGTCTGCCCTATGCCATTAATCCCGATCAAGGTAATATCTTTTCCTTGTCCTCGACGATGAGCATTCGGATTAAAGTGAAACAGGTAACCTCGGTGGAAAGGTGGCGTTCATCTTCGGAGCCACTCTAGCCGTATGCTGCGTCTTCATTTTCTTCATGGTTCCTGAGACCAAAGACCGCACTTACATCGAGATCGACGAGCTCTGGACGCGGAAGGTTCCTCCACGAAAATTCAAGAGTACCAACCTTGTCACGCTTCCAAATGACAAATAGTTGTCAAATTTGGATGACGTTACAAACTTCTGCAAAGCTGGAATCTAAGAAGTTACTTCTTTGACTGCACTTTGAGCTACCAAGGCATTGAAGATATCACATGCCCAACACGTGGGGAATTCCATTTGACCACACCCTTGGCCCAGACTTTATGTGTGACAAAGAGAGAATGGACAATATCGACTTCATGTATCAATTGGCCCATCTGGTCCCATAAGCTTGACCTCGCGAAGCTTCATGAACTCCACGTCATTGCATCCTATTGAGAAGCCAATGATATCATGACAGCTCAGATTCCCGTCGTCGTTCTTCAAGGTTTTGTCTACCCATGATTGTCAATCAGTCTTCGGGTCAAAAGTATGGTAACATCAAACGACCTACTCAGATTTACAGTCGGCTCTGACCACTGCTTTGGGTATTCTCCGTGGTGACACAAGCATGTCAATGCCGTCGTCAAGTCATTATACTCGCATCTCTGGCAGCTTTTGTGGAAGGCACCACTTGAGACACGAGACCGTTAGCTTGAACTCGAGTTGGGACACCCTCTTCATATGTAATCTTTGCCTTCGGAAAGACGGCCTTGCGACGAACGGACCCGGCAGATGGATGAAATGGCTTGAACTTACTGACTTCGAGCCACAAGTTGGCCACCAATGTTGGAATAGCACATCGTCAATGGCAGCCATGTGCAATAGTCATCGCCGTCACTGCTTGTGCACCTGGCGACCAAATATGGCGAGGTCTTGTATTTGTTTCCCCAGATAGAGTCCGGGTCCCAGAAACGAATCTCAGGGCAGGTGTCGATGAAGCCCCCGAGTGCGTACACTGTCTGCATCATGCAAATAAGAGAACAGAGACAGGTACTCAGCACAATGGTCCAGCTACCCATTCCAAGGCACTGATTCGATGCAAAGAGGGCCGAGGGGCGGTGTCAAGTCCAAATTGAAATAGCCCTAGGACTGGGCACAGAAACATATAAAAAATCAAAATTTGGAAAGAGGCCACCTGAGAGATCTTACATGATATAGCAGTCGGTGCAGCTCCCACCTCGTCGACAGTCTCGTGCGACATGAAATGGTTACAAACCGTCCAACTGCAAAGATGCAAACGGATGCTGCAGCATTGTATGTGGCAAGCCCTGGTATTCCCTAATCCCCTTTGGTGTCACCCGAACCCCTTTTACGGTTTCTTACGCCATCTCATTGCGTAACTCTTTTCCTTTCCGAGTTTCTGTTTGCAGAATACTAATGCAACGGATGCTCAACAATGATGGCACCTCTGCCCGAGCTGTCTAAGTGGGTGACAGACAGGCGGGATAAGATCTGGCACGTGCTAAAAATTGGTCGAGGTTTTGATTCCTCCTGTGTTTAAATTGGTCATCCTTAGAGCATGTAACTTGACTGCTATATTCCAACCTCCTTGAGGTGCAGTTATGGCAACTGAGGCTCATTCACCATAATTCGTCATCAGTTAAGAACCTAAGTGCGCTTACAACACAAGCCCGCAGTTCTCTGCCCACGAAACCTTGATTTCATGTTGAGGATTATAAATTCAGATTGTTCGCAAAAGTTGATCCGCGTCGGTAGCCTGCCTTGGGGAAAACGGGAAGAAAAGAAAAAGCAAAGAACACCCTTTGACTTCCTGATTGGTCCTGCCTGCAGCTTATGTCCAAGGATCAGTTGGAGGTTTAGCAGCCAATGATCCCCAGCACAGCCTGCTTCTGCCTTGCCGCTGAGGTGGTTCCTTGCTGGACCAATCATGACGCCTTGTTGGAAAGAGGTCTGACGGGGGAAACTGTCGTCGCCTGCTGCGCTTCTCCCTCCTCATTTCTTCATTTTTCCCTCGGCGGCAGGCAACGCGAGTCGCCACATAGGATGCACCGAACTTCCGAATTCGCACTCGCCCGCGCCTCTGAACTTGAGCTTTGTTGAACTTGGTTAAGAAGTCGACTTTTTTTGCGGTCGAGTTACCGATGCTTCCTAAGCGATCTCCGACATGACTAGCAGGCGATCCCCTCCTGAGGATTTCTCTCGCGACCCCAAGCGGCAAAGGACATTCCATTATGCCCCCGGCACCAGTCACGAACTGCCATGCAATGCGTCACCCAAACCCCACGAGAAGTACACGGTCGCCTGGATCTGTGCGCTTCACATCGAGATGACAGCTGCTGAGGCCATGCTTGATGAGCTCCACGATACCCTCCCCACACACGTTGACGACAATAATACATACACCCTCGGACGCATCCACAAGCACAATGTGGTCATTTCATGTCTTCCAACGGGTTATTATGGAACAATAAATGCCGCAACCGTAATATCGAACCTCAAGCGGTCCTTTCCATCAATTCGGGCTGGCTTGATGGTTGGTATTGGCGGCGGAGTGCCCAGCAAGGCGGATTTGCGCCTCGGTGATGTTGTTGTCGGAACCAGGGTGATGCAATGCGACATGGGGAAGATAGTCGAGAACGGACAACTTCAGCGCACGGCAATTGCCAGGATTCCACATCAGCTCCTTTGTACCGCCGTTTCCGCATTACGCGCAAAACAGGAGCGTGATGGTACCTCCATCACGTCGATTGTAGCGCAGAAATTTGTTGGACACTCTGGGTATCATCGCCCCGATTTGTCAGATGATCTGTTTCCTCCAACGTACGATCATGAGTCTTCGAACATATTCTGCAATCAATGCGATCACACAAAGCTGGTGCCGCGAAGACAAAGAAGCGATCCAAACATCCACTATGGCGCTATTGCTTCCGGGAATCAAGTTATGAGGAGCGCTTTTCAACGCGATATCATCGGCCAAGAACTTGATGTTATCTGTTTCGAAATGGAGGCTGCTGGCTTGATGGATATTCTTCCCTGCTTGCCAATTCGGGGAATCTGCGATTACTCTGACTCACACAAGAACAAGTCGTGGCAGAGGTATGCCGCTGCTACAGCAGCAGCGTTTGCAACCGAACTTCTTGCGGTGCTTCCCTCAAGCGAAGCTCGTGAAAGGTTAGAACTTCCATCTCGTACTGGTAAGAACAACGGATTCAATACTCGCGAACGGCACGCTAGAATGACGCGAAGAATTAGGACCACCGGACGATTATTGCCAACAACTACTCGAGTTACTCAATTTCGACCAGAAGGACTCTCGCCAGTCTTCCATCAAAACTGCCCACGCAAAGACGTGCCGATGGCTTTTGACACACGCCGACTATGAAGCTTGGTTAGATCCCAAGAGGCTTATACAGCATCATGGTTTTCTCTGGATTCGCGGCAAGCCCGGCGCCGGCAAGTCGACACTTATGAAGTTTGCGTACGGAAACATGCGCAAAGCCCGTCGTAGGCATGGAACGACTGCAGCCTTCTTCTTCAACGCTAGAGGAGACTATATGGAAAGATCTGTTCCAGGAATGTACCGCTCATTACTTTTGCAACTACTCCAAGGTGTTCCAGAAGTTCAATCAGTTGTGGACAATCCCGATTTCGAGTACGAGGATCTGAACGAGTGCCTTCAATTAGACCACCTCAAGGAACTTTTCTGGAGTGCTGTTTTGGCGCTTGGACAGCAGCATTCTTTCACCTGTTTCATTGACGCGCTTGACGAATGCGACGAACAACAAGTGATGGACATGGTTCGATTCTTTGAAGACCTTGCAATACAAACAACGGAGAAAAATGTCAAATTCAGGATTTGCTTTTCAAGCAGACACTATCCGTACATCTTTGTACCGGAGAGCATCGATCTTGTACTCGAACACCAGCCGGGCCATACGGAAGATCTGGCCACGTTTGTAGACAGCCGTCTCAGAATCCGAGACTCTGCCCTCCGTTCGCAGCTACAGCCAGACATCCTCCAGAAGGCCTCAGGCGTTTTCCTATGGGTTTCGCTTGTAGTCGACATTCTCAATGACCAGTATGCCCGAGGCGGTATGGATTTGAGAAAACGACTTAAAGAGATACCAGACGATCTCCATGCGCTTTTTAAGGACATGCTGCGCCGCGATGAACACAACAAAGAAAGCCTTCTCTTGTGTATTCTGTGGATACTATGCGCCAAGAGACCATTGGATCCATCGGAGTTCAGTCACGCACTCTGGTCTGGCCTCCTGATGAATGGACAGGCAGACGAAGAGCCTCCGAATCTGACTAGGGCGGACGGCTCGAGTGCGGCGGATCGATTCGTGATTGGGTCTTCCAAAGGGTTAGCAGAGGTGACCAAGGCCAGACAGCCCAGAGTTCAGTTCATTCATGAGTCCGTGCGAGACTTTCTGCTCAAATCTGGTGGTCTAAGAGAACTATGGCCTGACCTCGGATATGACTGGCAGATTCAAGCTCATGAGAGATTGAAAGAATGCTGCTCTTACTATTTGGAATATAATCCGGTGCAGACATTTGTGAGCCAGCTACTAGATGACCCCAAGGTGGTATCGAAGGACAACGCGCGACAACAATATCCTTTCTTAGATTACGCAAGCCAGCATATTCTTGACCACGCTGACGTTGCTGAGGAAGCAATATCATAACAAGAATTTCTCTCTCGATTCCCCATCCAGCCATGGATTGCTATCTCAAATTTTTTTCAGAAGCACAACACCCGCCGATACAGGGCGACCGCCAATTTTCTCTACATCCTTGCAGACAAAGGCTTCCCGAACCTCATTCTGCGATGGCTGGAAGACAATCCTCAAACAGACATATTTGATGAGAAGGAAAGGTTCCGATACCCATTGTTTGCGGCTTTGGCAAATGGCAATAAGTCCTCGGTCGCTGCACTTCTCGGCATCTCCACAATAATACAAGATGGTGTTGATATCACGGCTGGGCTCAGCCATATCAAAGATTTAACGAATTTTATCGGACGAACACCTCTCTCTTGGGCTTGCCAAGAGGGGCGGAGGGGTATTGCCAGTTTTCTTCTTCAGAACGGGGCATCAGCTTCTGGAAAAGACCCGGAAGGCCGCACAGCTTTATCAAGAGCCTCGGAGAGTGACCAAGATGCAGTTATTGAAATGTTGATTGAGTATGGCGCAGACGTCAACAGTACGGAAAGGGTAGGAGGCCAGTTCTACGTCCCCATTTTGTTGGCCTCCAAAGAGGCAACGATCCAGCGGCTTCTAGAGCAAGGCGCAGATCCCAACACGCGAACCATGAACTGTAGTACGATTATCCATCACATGGCTCGCAGGGGAAATGATACTGGAATACGCGCTGTCATCAGCCAAGTCAAAGGAATGATAGACGATGTCAATGCCACAAACAACGACGGGAGCACCCCACTGATTGAGGCCACTACAGGAGGCCATGAGGCAGTTGCGAAGCTTCTCATCCAACTTGGCGCAGACGTCAACATTGGCAGAACCACGGTGGGCCACACCGCTCTGATTGAAGCGATTACTTACAATAACCTGAAACTGGTCGAGCTGTACATCCGACACGATGCAGATCTCAGTGCTCGATGTCCAGATGGACATGCTCCAATTCTTAGAGCGTTCATGCTCAAGCGCTGGGAAGTGATTGAACTTCTTTTTAATGCAGGTGTGGATCTTTTGGCTGCAATTTCAGGTGATCCAGAAGTATGGGAAGTTCATCAGGACGATATTCTCATGTGGGCTTCACAGTTCGGCCACGCGTCGATCGTAGAGTTTCTCTTTAGGGGATATTCTAAATGCCACATCAGTTCTGAGACCAAAGATGCCGCACTCAAGATAGCCCTTTCCCAAGATTTTATAATTGTAGTCGGTGTTCTGAGAGTGTTTGGCGCTGTCGAGGATCGCAGCTAGAACAGCGGGCCAGAAATTGAGAGGTGATTGCATTCAATAGTAAGGCATAAACCGGAAAAAGCCAAGTCATAAACCAGCTAGCTTTTTTTCCGAAACTGTGAATACATCTTCCAAAATCAGAAATCAGCATTGCTATCTTAAATAGGGCAGGAATATGGAGGCTTTAGCAAGGAGTAAGATTTTCAATCAAAACTCTGTGCCTCCATCGCCGTTGTGAAATGCCTATCAAAGTAGGAAATCTCATGCCTATAATGAGACTTGGCGTCTCAAAACATGAAGGCGCATCATGTTAGGCAAACCCTCAAGCATCTTTATGAACAAGATTTTGTGGAATGTCATTAACATCAGCTTCACAGTTGCATTATCTCATACATCAGTGCGAGGCCTGTAATTCATCTGTTCGCCAGTTCCATGCAGTAGGTTTGGGCTTTATTCAATCTAACGCCTCTCGCCGACGTAGTCACCCTTCTTACTCCCTCAGCTTGACCTTCATCTTCATGTCATGCCTTGGCCTGGCCTCCATGCCAACCATTTGGAAGGCCAAGTCACCAACCTTTTTATCTAGATCCATATACATAACTCTCTCGGAAGTGCCGTTCACGAGAGTTTCAAAGTCGAACCAACGGACAGTCAAAAGAAGCATAATGCGCAGTTCGTCCATCGCCAGATCCTGTGCGATACACGCACGCGGGCCACGTTCGAAAGGCCTCCATGCAAAGCGATGCATGTCCTTCGCGTCCTCGCCGAGGAATCGGTCGGGGTTGAAGCTCTTGGAGTCCTCGCCCCACACCTTGGGGTCCATGTGGGTAGAGTGAGCGCAGGGGATGACCATGAAATTCTTGACGGGCCAGCGGCGGCCGTTCCAGTCAAGGTGGGTGACGCCCTTGGGTGCTTGGCGAATAGTGAAGCCAATAGGGAAGAAACGGAGGGTTTCCTTGATGACAGCGTTCGTGAACTCCATATCGTTGGTCTTGGTCGGGTTGGCGACGAGCATCTCGACGGTCTTGTCCAAATCGGGATCGAAGTGCTCGTTGTGCTCATTGCGAAGGCGCTCGACGACGTCAGGGTAGATGGAGAGGAACATGGTAACCCAGGTGAAAGTGTCGGTTGTGGTGCCGTGACCGCCGAGGAGCAAGGCCTTGAGGCTGCATGGTGTCAGTATCAATCTCCATTCCATGAAGTTGCATATGAATATGGAGCTAAACAAGTGAAAACGTACTTGGTAACAGCGGTATCAATGAAGGGGTCGTCAAGAGTAGCACCGGGGCCGCTCTGAATTCTGTCGAGCACGATGCGGTCCAGGACGGACTTGACCTGTCGTCTGCTGGGCAATTCCTTCTCATCTTGCAAAATTCTGAGACGCTCGTGCATCTCATCGGCAAGAACCTTCCTGACGCGGTCCTTGAGCTTTTGCAGGCCCTGTTCGGCCTTGCGCTTCTTCCATGGGTTCTTTGTGCTGATAAAGGTTGTCGCGGGGTTGATGGATGCTCTCAGATCCTCCAGAAGTGGAGATCCGGTACGTTGCGCCTCCAGAGAGAACCCGAAAACAACCTTTCCAATGACGTCGAAAATGGTCTTAGCCGCTTCCTCTTCCATGTTGAAAGACTCGTCCTTCTCGGCGAATGCGCGAAGGCGCTCGTGGAAGATCAGGACCTGCTCGGCGATCATGCCGGCCATCGGCTTCACGTAGGTCGGGGTAAAGCCGGAGCCGACCATGCGGTGGTTGTACTTCCACCTCTCGCCGTTGGAGGCGGCAATACTGTCGACGCCGGTGAAGGGGCGAAGGAACTTCTCAATTGACGGGTGCTTGGGGTACGGAGTGGTCGTCAGGACGAGCTGCGCGGCATCGGGATCGGTGATGACGACTTGCGAGTCGAAGAAGGGCCACATGTCGATGTAGAAGATGCCGCCCAGGTTGTATTTTTGCGCCATGTAGGTGTAGACATGTTGAGGATGTGTGAACAGAGGCAGCCTGACGTTTCTTAGCAATTGCAATGTGCGATAGAGGTGACAGTACTCACTTTCCAGCTACCTCCTCCCAGATGGGTGTGTGCGCCCAGATCCATGAGTGCTTCGGTGGTTGAGGCTTGAGGGAGAACGTGAGTTAGAGCCTGAAGATGACAAAACACCATAGTCAGTGACCGAGCACTTACGAGACCTCGGAACCTAAGGCGCATGTAGCAAGCCTTGAAGATCCAGTAGACGGCCGTGGCCAGAGCCACTGTGGCCGCGATGAGCCAGTTCGACACGCCAAACATGGTGATTCAGTTGCCTACGCAGTCCGACCGTACTGAGCTACGACAAAGGAAAGGAGCAGAAAATGGAAAATTTCCGCCCTCAAGCAGAAGAAAACGACATGGTGCCAGAAAAGCATGGCGGGGTATTAGGGTAAGCAGAGGCACTGGATCGATCTACACACCTTCCCAAAACCAAAAGCTACGTAATGTCGCAATCGGCGTGAAGCGTGGGCGTGAGAAAAATACCTCTCAATTTTTTAGCCCTCCAGCCAGACAGGGTGGTATGTAAAGTTTTTCCAATGAAGAACGCGGTTTAAGTGACAAGCGGGACATGGATGCGATCAAAGTCCCTCCGGCGAGCGCCATGCTAGCTGGGATCTTGGGGTGTGTGTAAGACGCTATGAACAGAACGGTGGGGTCTTGAGGGATCAGATTAGATGGGATTAGATGATCAGATAAGATGATTCTTGAGATCAGCGACCTCGGATTGGACGGAGTGATCCAGGGGGGGCGTGGGAGATGAGTAACGGCATGTTCCAGTTCCCGGATTCATCCTGATGAAAGGGGTGGTCAGAAGCGCGCCAGCCCCTCCGGACGCGGCGTAGTGCAGCGCCGCCGGCGACAATGCGCCTCTTGAAGACGTCTTTAACGGTCCGGTCCGCCCACCGGTACTTGAAGTTCCCCGCCAAAGTGGGATGTCCCGGTTCTGAAGAGTTTTCTTCCTTCCTCGTCATTCGCACTTTTTTGGTGCTAACCATGGCGTTTGGGGTGCGGGGAGTTAGGACGGAATGTGGGTGGATGCTTGTCGGCCTGTGACCGAGGGGCGAGTGCGAGAAGACGGCATCATCATCCGGAAGCTCGTGAGGGGTTACAATGATTTATTCAAGAAGTGCGCTGTAGAACGCACCTGTTTCAAGCAACTCAAAATGTCCGCGGAACTTTGGCTTTTCGCATGGTGCAGTGGTGCTTGACGGCATCCTCCGCTTCCTGAAGATGCGAAGCCGGAGCTTGTCTGCCCACTACACGGTCAGACGGGGGTGGATCGTGTCCTCGAAGTCGGGCATTTGGCGATCCCAATTCCACTTCACGGTCCACCTATCAGACCAGCTGCAATGCAGTACGTACGTAGCGTTGTAGTCAACAGGTTCGTGGGAGGCCCAACTGATGGGACCTCGGCGGTAGAGACTTCTTCGACCAGCAGCGCCTAGCAGCAGTGGACAGAGAAGAATACGAACAAGTCGCGGGGATTGTCGGCGATCGTTCGACCGAATATTGGAAACCGTCAACCTCTGGCGACATCCGTCGGCCAAACATACCTATTCGGATAAGTGGTGAAGGCAGAAGGATCGGAGTGCAGTCCACCATCAGATGAACCCCTGTTTCTTCAGTACGAACCAAGCTTTTCTGACCACAGTCGACAGCTTGGCGGCAGGATTGGCAGCTCCAACGTCGGTACCGATCGGCTTAAGCTTATTACTGTGTGGCGACGCCTCCAACACGCAAAATATGTAGCAAATTCACGGGAGAAATCTGGCGACTGAGTTTATTCCTAGGGTGCTCTATGAGCGGCGAATGAATATACGTGAAGAAGGTGCGACAGGCATATTATGACAGCGCAAAAACAGCAAAAAGAAGGGCACCACGAATCCTTTTCTCTTCCCAACTTTTCAGTCATGCTTCCGCATAGCATTTTTCCGCCTGTGGGCACACATTATTAACTACTGTAGAGAAACCCTTGTAGCCTTTGGAGTACACAGCAACTATTCAAGCGTATCCGCAGGCGATACCCTGCTGTGCGAGAGCAGAGACCGAAAGTAAGAAGGCAAAAAGGATACACCGTTGTTCCGAAACCGAGAATCGAACTCGGGGCTATGCCTAACCTCGCAAGTCAATGAGAGGGCATCATGTTGGCCACTACACCATATCGGATTGAATTGTGGAAATACGCCACAGATTCCTGGAAGAGTACCCATTGTGCGCTTGCAGTGGATACCAGATTCCGGGCTGGCCCTTGGCGGCCAAGTGGAAACGGGACGGAGGTGACCCAAGACGGCGGCCTCGACGGTTTGGGTGGCCGCTGACAAAGTGATTGGCTCCGTGCCGGTGGGATGCTGCATCTTCTCAAATTTTAGCTCGTAAGAATGGATGCAATATGCAGCCGGCCTGTTGAAGGCTGAGAATGCAGCATGCAGTCCAGCTGGCGAGTGTCGATCACCGATCGTAACTGCAGAAAGTCGGTCGGACTACGGACTCCGGCTGACAAAAGTCGGCGACTCGGCGTGCCGCTGTGGATCTTTTACGAGTTTTGCATTTGCGTTCACCGATGCGGGACTGCCAAGTCGTAAGAATAGGGAGAAGCCGGAGGTGCACGTGTATCTCCGGTGGTGAAAGCTGGAAACCGTTGTCGCGAGTTTGCTATCCTCAATTTCAATCAGCCGAAGTCTTTAATATCGCAATCAGTGTACTCAAACTGGTCACAGAGTCTTGTGTTCAAATACACATGTGCTCATCTGCGCATCAAGGCACTGTTTGCAGCGTCAAGTGAAATCAGTCGTCTGGTAGTTTCAACACCCTAAAGTGGGCGAAGTAGCAACTCATGTCACCTGCAAAGACTGGAAGGAAATCAGTATTGTTCATTTACAAATGGTTTTGTAAGACTTTCGTCTGTATATGTACATGTTCGATATAAGTAGGTACAGAAACAAAGAGCCTTCGTTGTTTATCTTTGGCCAAGGATTCGATTGGCCAGTGACAGTCCAAAATATAAACAGTTCTGTTGTGAGGGTATCCAATGCCTTATACGCTGGAAATGCAGAATGAAACAAGTGGCTCAAAGTACAGATAACAGATGCTGATAGACGACAAGTGACCTATGACTTCTTTGCCACCGCGGACCGACGGACAGGAGCAGGGGGCTCCTCTGTCTCGTCGACTGTCAGTTGCAGTGCGAGGGAATCCGCGCCATTGTAGGAGCCCTTCTGCTTCCAGAAGTATTCTGCCCCGGCCTTCGTCTTAGCCCGAAACGTCGCCACGACGTCAACGTTCATCTTGAAGTTGGTATAAAAGGACGTGCCGACGCAGTATTTGCCACCGGGGCACTTGAGATGAACAGTGGATGATTTGGTAATGGTTTCGGATTCCAGGTCCTCTTCGCTCTACAGCGCAACATCTCGTTAGATGACTTGGCTGCTAAGTTTAGGAATGAGAAGACTTACGCTGGTACCGCCAACTTGCCAGTTGAACTCGGTGGAAACCTTAGACTTTCCGATGAAAGGAATTCCAGCCTCGGCCTCGAGGCCAACCTTGCCGCCTACGTACCATGTCTTGCCGACATTGACGGAGTGAGACTTGGTGACAGCATCGGTTGTCATAAGGGTAGTCCACTGCTCAGTGCTCGAGTTGCGCGCATCGAGAATCTGCGAGCCGACGGAAATTGTCTCTCCTTTTCCGGCCGGCATAATATTATTCGTGAACCCGTTGAACTCGATCTTGCTGATGGAAACGGATTCGATGTCGTTGATGAAATCGACGCCCAAGCGGCCCACCATGCCGTTTTCACAGTAGTAGACGCGGATGCGGGCGAGGATCCCGGAGCCGACGGGGACATTCAGCCACGGCGGGTACATGCTGGGGTCGGAGGCTGCGTAGTTCGTGTCGTACTGGGTCCTGCCAGTGTCCGTAACGATCTTGAAGCCGGCATAGAGGCCTTCACCTCTGTCTTGGAAGGCAAACTCTGTGACGCGCTCATTATTCCCGAAGACGACAGCATCCTTGCCGCGGAAGGCCCTCCAGTGATCGCTGGTGTCAGTGCCAGACTAAAATAACTCGGTCAGTTTTCGTCAATTTCTAGGTTAAATCCTTTGCAGTCATTGGTGAGTAGACTTACGTTGTGAAGTAAAGTGCGGTTTCCGCCTGCGGAAGTCAAGTTCATGACCCGAGCACCCTCAAACCCTGTCTGATACGACTGGATGCTCCCAAAAGGGCCCTCAATCGTGACGAGTTCGCATGTAGAGTTCGTTAAGGTGATGTCGCCATAGTCGCCGGATGAAAAGGCGTCTGTCGTGTCGGTGACGAATCTATTTGGAATAGGGTCGTCTTGTCTCTTGAGGTTTGATAGAGTGAGTGGTGTGGAGAGAGCGACGGCCGGCAGGAGGGCCAACCCGGAGAGCAAGCGTGTTAGGTAGATCGTGGAAACCATGGTATAAAGCTGAAAAGACTGACGAAACAAAACGCAAACAGGCTATCTCAAAGAGAATGGCTGGCTGGAACAAGTGAGTGTGGTGATATGCAAATTCGGTACAAGCGCTGGTGATGTTCTCTTCCAACAGATCTTATATGTAGATGCGATCACGACTTACAGGACGGATATCAAGTGATTCAGCTTCCACCTTCCTTAGTTGAGATAAGTAAATTACCTACATGCCAAGCCAGTCTCTGATAAATACATTCGACCGCGTGGTTCATGCTGCGGTCCCCCGTTGGTCCATTCGCTAGGAGGCCGTGGAGAACAGATGAACGGCTCGCAGGGATAGGGTAATCTGTAGTTGGATAAGCCAATCTCTACCCCATACGAGGCTGGATAGGCTGCTACCCACAGTTCGCTCATATTCAAGGTTCTGATGAAGAGTTGTGGCGCTCAAAAGGGGCGCTGAAGCTCCCATTGGTCAACTGCCGCGGATGTGCGACAGGCGAGCCTATCATCGAAGTGACTTTCCACACGGCGATTGCCCGAATTCGCCGTTCTCCTTACCAGCTCAAGCCAGGATAGTTGCTTTACTCGCTCCAATATAGACTCCCTAAACAGGGCATTTGAGTACCGACTCGTGACCTTGCAGCTAGGCACCTCCTTGAGAGGCAGAGAGGCAACCATTGCCTGCAAGGGTGATCCAGTGATAGTGGCTGTCATAGTGACCACAAGATGGCCAAAGCAGTGTTTATCATGAGCTTGAAATATCCCGAGGAATTGAAACGTTACAAGCTCGACCAGAGACATTTGCCGCTGATCTATCTCCTCATCTTGAACGATCTCCATGAAGCAGAACTAACTTCAAGCCCGGCGAACTTGAATACAGTCCGCCAAGCAACTAAGCTACTCAGAATGCTCAGGACCCAAGTGAGTACGCCCAGTAGAGTAGCCACGCCCTAGTCATCGTACCTTGATGGAGGAGAAGCCTCATATTCAGCTGACAGCACAAAATCGTCGCATGGGTGTCTGTCATCCAATGGATGAGGCAGGTGTAATCACGACTCGTCCATAGCCGATCAGCCAAGAGAAAGTGGTGCCGTCGATGCGTCCTTGCTTTTGTCTTAGCGAGTGAAGTGGCCTCGTTCTCGTTCACGTACAACTCTAAAATAGAGCACAGCCCACTCTGGGCCCATGTTCCTCCCGGGACTGTCCAAAGGGACCACCACCATGTGACAGGCTGACGTGTTGTGATTCCCTGTCCGCCATAGGGCGCGCGGGGAGCTAGCGGAGCGCGGGACGCAGGGCATCCTTCTCGAAGGAGTTCCTGTCCAGATCGTTGGGATAGGGCTGTAAGCGGCTAAGGTACTGTCCCGCACGAATTGAGCCGACGAGAAGTGTATCACGATTTCGATCCGGATTCATCAGTGTACTTCAAATTGTTTCCCTGCTCAGTATTCTGCGCTCATGTTGTGCTCGTATTCCATCAATAAACAACTACATTGGCGTTGCACATCTTGGAGCACAGATCAAATAGTTGTCTGGCTCTGAGCTTACCGCATGATTCCTGAATCCTAAAAGCTCATCGGTATCCCACCGCATTTTGACCCGATGGGACGTTTAAGATTAGATATATAAAACCAAGCCTAAGGTCTTGGACTATGTGCTGATCCAGGATGCGAACCCAGAGGGGCAGGCAGGGTCATGTCGCGAGTCGTGTGGGGTTACAGGCAAGCCGAAGCATTCGTACAGCCGAATGTGTTTCCCTCGTAGGCTCAATCAGGAATCTTCAACACGCGATGGGCGCTATTCTTGGCGTGCGAGTCAGGTGTCGCGTGCGTACAGCCAGCTAAAACCCAGCACTCCACGTTAAGTGCAGGTACTGGGGTTTTATTTAGAATGCCTCTTATTGCTCATGGCAGAATAAGATAAGCCTAGATGCGTTCCTGTTTCGCGCCTTGGTCACTCTCGCTTACATCTGCTGAATACGGCACGCAAGTCTGCGATTGAGACCTGCCAAGCCGGCATCTTCCACCGCCTGCCCAGAGCACATTACTCGCTGCTGAATAACGATAGGGGATGAATTGGCGTGGGCAGAATTGTTAATGTGAAATACTACTTATCGTATCATGTTCCCACTTTGCGAAGGCACCTGCGTTAGCGACTGACCCTGCACCTAGGAAGTGATCACCAAAAAGGACATCTTTCGCCGGGGGCAAAAGGATTCTATGACAAGAACGAGATTCGAACTCGCGCGTGTTTCCACACCAGCAGGACAGATCTTAACCTGAAGCTGGCGCCTTAGACCGCTCGGCCATCTTGCCATGATGCTGAAGCCCTAGGCGTTCCAGGGTTCGTGAGCGCTACTGGGACTCAGCGGGGTCAAGATCCGCCAGACCATCCGTTCGGCGGAGCCGAGTCCGTCGCCGAAAGACGGCGAGATAGCGCGCGTGTGTTGAACCGAGAACAGTTGCGTTGTCATGTCTTTGTGTCTTTGCGTCTTTCGCTGAAATAGAAATGGCCTGGTATTATGCTATTGAATTGTTTCGTTTCAGCCCATAACGCGATTGTGCTATCGTCCCTGAAAAGTCAAATCGCAGTCCCCTGCGTTCAGCCAGTCAATCCCATGCGCATCATTCCCGGCACCCCTCCAAAGCTTGGTACCCTCCCTACCACCAAGCACGTTCGTCTGATGATGCAAATGTTTAAGCCGTCTTCTTTCCAGCCGCAACCTGTCTTCCGTGTGTCGTGTACCTAGTGTATGCGTAGCCGCCGCCCACGATGATGCCGATGATGACAATGTTGCCTGCAGACATGACTATGGTTAGCTCCAGGCGCATGTAGAGGCGTTGCGTCGCTAACGGCGCCCCGGCGATCAGCGGGGAACTTACCCAAGACGAACTTGCCCACTCCGCCGACCACATCCACCACTCCGGAGAAGACGTCGGCGGTCAAGTTAACGATGCCGGTGAAGAAGTTGATGATCGCGTTGAGGAAGGCTTGGAGGATGTGGTAGAATGTCGAGAAGATGGAGGCGATGAGCTCGTAGAAGCTCTTGAAGAGGTCCTCGAAAGCTTTGGTGAACGACATTTTAGCGTGCTTACAGGGGCGTAGTGAACTAGATTGCTGATGTTTGTTTTTTGATTGTTGCTTTTCGAGAGATTGACACCACAAAATGCGACCGGGGAATTGTGATTTCGAGGGCTTTTGAGGTTGCTTCAGCTTGAGAACCCCTCGGTCTTCCTTTTGGTTTTATGTGCACGCGGGCCAAAAGGCAGGTGACGGGATTGCCTGAGACCTGGCTAACCCAGGCGGCTGTTAGCTGTGAGAGCTGTACGGCTTGGACCGCCCGTGACGTCTTCATCGTGACGTCACTAGCCACACAAACGTGGTTCCAGCCACGCGCCCGCAGAGGTGCAAAAGAGATTTGGAGGGCCTGGATTGGATCGTTTAGGCGGGAGGATGTTGGGCTTGGGGTCGGGAGGGAGGATCTATCCCGATTGAGACATTGATCATTGGAGCTTTCAAGCCACCGTTGGACACGTGCCTGTGTCTCGGAGCTTTTGTCCCTAAGCCAGACTGGGGGTAGCACAAGGGAGCTTGTTGATGAGGCAATCATGAGCAAAGTCGAGGCAGACAGAGGCGCATTTGTGAAATCCGTTTTGTCTAAGTATTTCCCTTGCCTTTATTCTAAGATAACACCAAACGCCGAAAAAGTTCCATATGTACAACATGGCAATTTGCTGCCTTTCACCACTCACTGGGTTCCCATAAAGAGCCAAATATTGGGCTAGATCATCAGAATGCCGTTTTCATCGACAATTTCCTCCATGATAGATATTTCTTCGGTTGTCGACGTCCAATACCCACCAGGAGAGTACGGAGGAGGAGCTGGTGCTCTGGGCAGGGGAGATGGCGAACTCGGTTCAGAGGAAGTCTCTCTTCTCAAATGCGCTCTGACAGCCACACGTCGCGTGCGTCGCGGGGAGCGCTGCGTGCGCATGGTAGCGTCGGGAGGGTTGGATGGGTATGCATAGTAGGCGAGAGGTCTGATGGCTCCAGAGTCTATTATTTCAGTCAGGCTCACCTGCGAGCCGTCTGAATCTGATCTTGGGCTGGGGGGTTGTACTTCAGGGGTTTGAGAAACAGGGCCAGGGTCATTACCCGCTGGAGAGTTGGAGGTGATGACGACCTGACCATCTGCGTTCCGGAGAACCTCAATCGAGCCATTGGAGAGGAGCATTTCATAGTTGCTAACTCTGATGATTGCTGGCTTGCTCTGAGCTCGAGAGCCGTCCTGGGAGTTGTCGACCGTCACTGTAAGAGAAAGACAACCAGACGAACTCGACCATGACTGAAACACGTCAGAAGAAATAGACGGCGGCCGGGCTGAAGACGCTGGCTGACTCCGAGGTCGTGGAACCTCCGGAGCGGTTCGTCTAGGTGGTGGCATTATGAGTGGCATCTGCAGCAGATTGTTGGCCTTGGGCCCGAAAGTATCTGAAGATGTTTGTGGTTGTGAACTTAGAAGCAGCTTGTGATGATTCGCAGCCGCTACGACGCACGGGAGAACTGAGTGAAGACGGACCAAGCAATGATAACTAGACTCATCATATAGCCTCTGGTATTCATCCGGATGTTTCTAGACTATGACCTAAGTGTGTTCACTGTAGGTTCGCGATGAATTGTGTAGGTACACGACGGCTAAAGCATTGTCTGAGTCCATCCAGACGCATTTGTCTTCGGATACTTCAAAACAGAAACAGTATCTGGATAGATCTAGTTGTTCAAGAGAACTTCTTTGACACATGAGACTTGAGATGGTTGAATCCATTATTACTAGACATCACCCTTTCTTTGTGTGCCTCTCAATGACATGTCTTTGTGGATCATGTCCTCTGTCCCTCCAGTGCGATCGCGAACCTGCGGATCTTGAGCGGCATGGTGAACCCATGTCAACAACTCGAAAGCGGGTCGGTTAGCTCAGTTGGTTAGAGCGTGGTACTAATACATCACCTGATGTGTTCAGTAATGCCAAGGCCGGGAGTTCAAGCCTCCCACTGATCAAGATATTTTGCTCTTCGGCAGGATTAAGTTCACTTTTATCTTCGAAACGATAGACATTGTGAGCGGTCGTATTTTTGCTTCTGTTCTATGATGGGTTCACAACTTTTGTGGTGATCAGCACAGCAAAGGGTGTTAAGTGGGCCTCGAGACCTCCGCTATGCGATTGAGAAAGGCTTTTCTTCAAGCTGAGTTGAGTAGTCGTTATTTACGACGCCATGTTTTCTGTTGCCAACAACCTCAAATTGAAATCTTAATCATGCCAGAACGCAGACCAGAGGCGTCTTCAGCCTGCTACTTTGAGTAGACATCTCCTGTCTCCCGAGTCCCACGATCTACGGCCGGTGGGAAGAGCGAGAAGGAAAAAAATGAGGAGGCCCACTCCTATCGGCCGAACACCCACTTCCGGTAGCCAGTGCATCGCAGCTAGTCTCCGTGCTCTTGAAAGCAGTGGTGCGCAGCCTTCTCGGCGTCCCGGCAGCAAGTCTCGGCCAGCTACTGCAGTGCTACGTCGACGGCGTAGACAACAAGAGTGGTTTAGGCTGAAACCGCGTTGTGGCCATCGGAGGAGCATGTGTTGGAACCTGGAAGTCTGACAGATACCCAATACCGCGGAGCCCTGTTGTCTGGGTGCCGATACATTAAAACTCATTAAACCCAGCATCCCTAAAATCTAACATGCAGTGCTCTAGCGCTGTATTGACTGGTGGAAATACGCGCGACCCTGAGTGCCGGGTTTGCAACGTACAAACAGCACGCGATGACGCGCCACCATCCTCTGTGCAACTTTCTTCTTCCTCTGTCTCCCTCGCACTCAAATCAAGCTGCTTGCTAATGGCGCAAGCTTCGCAGATGGCGCCGGTCTTACCCACCGTACCTGACGCGCTAATCCAGGCACAGAAATTCTCGGAAGACGCTCCGCGCGCCAAGTCAGTTGGGGCCAGACTTGGCCACGGCGCGCAACGCTGTTTCTCCGCATGATCCCTAAGTTGTGAAGGCTCGGGCAAGAGACACATGCAGAGATTTGGTGATGGCGCGTACCATGAAGCGGATCACCAAGCCGGATGAATGGGTAAAATAACACTAGCGCAGATCTAGCCTGCAGAAGCGAAGCTGTCACGACAATCGTCCAATTTGTCTTTCACTGACGGGAACTGATTCCACCGGCCCGTCGACGCATCCCCACGTGGTGAATTTGGAGATCTAGCCCAACAACCGGCTGGAGTGCTCATGGAAGCCGTCGAAAATGCGACCCTCCCCCGCATTTCTGAAAGGCTGCTCTTGGTGATGATCGCCTATAAGTTGAACTGCTTTCGCATGTGCCACTATTCTTCCGGGTTGATGCTGCAGCCAACAGCTTACCAGACTGTCTTCTCTTGATTTCGACAACAGGCATAGACATGTATGCCAAGACTCTTCTCGTGCTGGTGCTGGGCTCCGGCCTTGCTTCTGCTCAGCTGAACACTCTGGCTGTGAGAGCGGGCCTGAAGTATTTCGGAACGGCGGTCAACGAGCAACGAGTTACGGATACGACGTATATGGCCATCGTGAACAACACGGCTGAGTTCGGCTCCGTGGTACCCGAGAATGGACAGAAGTGGGCATACACCGAGCCTAGCCAGAACACATTCTCGTACACATCGGGCGACGTCGTGAGTTGAACAGGACTGATGGGATAACCAAAGAACCATTCGCCTGACCCAAATGTCTTGACAGGTCCCGAATATTGCCAAGGCCAATGGCCAAATCCTGAGATGTCACACCCTTACTTGGTACAGTTCCCGAGCCATGTATGGCGTTGGCTGCCACTGACAACAGCTTTAGGCACTCGCAGCTCCCCAACTGGGTGTCAAGCGGATCATGGACGGCCGCAACACTCACAGCAGTCATCCAGACGCACATTTCTAACGTCATGAAGCACTACCTGGGACAGTGCTACGCCTGGGATGTCGTTAACGAGGCAGCTGCAGATGATGGCACGTGGCGTGCGAGCGTCTTCTACAACACTTTGGGCACCGACTACCTCCCGATCTCTTTCAGAGCTGCCCGGGCTGCCGACCCCAACACCAAATTGTGAGTATTTGTCTTGAGTGATGTGACATGTGAAGCCCTTCTGACCCGCAATAGGTACTTGAACGATTACAACCTTGAGTACAATGGTGCAAAGACGGACCGCGTCTACGAGGCGGCCACCATCGTCCAGAACGCCGGAGCTCCCATCGACGGCGTCGGATTCCAAGGTCATCTCATCGTCGGCAGCACCCCCGGCCGCTCCGCCCTCGCGACCGCTCTCCGCCGCTTCACCGCTCTCGGCCTCGAGGTCGCCTACACCGAGCTCGACATCCGCCACTCCAGCCTGCCGGCCTCCAGCGCCGCCCTTGTGACCCAAGGCAACGACTTTGCAAACGTTGTCGGCTCTTGCGTCGACGTCGACGGCTGTGTCGGAGTCACGATCTGGGGCTTCACGGACAAGTACAGCTGGATTCCGGACACCTTCAGCGGCCAGGGCGACGCTCTCCTCTGGGACGCCAACTACGCCAAGAAGCCCGCGTACACGTCCGTCTCTTCGGTCCTCGCTGCTGCTGCCACCAGTGGTGCCGGCACGACTGTGCCCCCGACCACGACGACCCGTACCTCGACCTTGGTCACCTCGACAACATCATCTCGTGCGACCACGACGACTGCGGCATCCGGCTCGGAGCAGGTCCGCTGGGGGCAGTGCGGAGGTAGCGGATGGACTGGGCCTACCAAGTGTGCCAGCCCCTATGTTTGCACCTTTGTGAACGACTGGTACTCTCAGTGCTTGTAAAATGATGATGGACGATGGTTGAATACGCGCATCTGATTAAATCCAATGGCAGGCCTGCTGGTCTCAATTGGCAGGATGTTGATGTGCTGTTCCAAAATTTGTACATACCTAACCTTCTTGCGCATAGCTTTTGTCCCGCTGGTAAATCCTCCGGTCGGTGTTTTCCGACGTCGCAAAGTCTTCAAATGATCGCAAACTGCCGAGACGTGACGTCGTAGTTCCTGACAAATAGTCCGCTAGCTTCCAGCAGTCTGCCGATCAAGCGGTGATGGCACCGGAGCAAACTCCGTCAATGCTCGCCGGATGGAGACGGTCCACGGCATTGGCGTTCTGGACCGCGATTCCCCGGACTCCAGTTCACCCAGTATTTGAGTCTCCAAGGAGACGAACCAAACAAAGAAGCGGACCCTCAGTCCGTCTGATAACTGTCATCAGGCGGAGCGGAGTTTTTCATTGTCTTTATCTGGGTGCCTCGGCTGCGAGACGCAGATTTGCGAAGCCTATCTCCGGGGCCGCCAAGCCGTTTTGGGTGGGATATTGCCAGGAGACAGAAGACTTTGGAATCTCCAGAGCGGTACCTGGCTCACCGCTGAATGAATGCGGATCAACAAAGTCATGCGGTCATATCCCCGAAGTCAGCCATCGGCTTCGCCTATCGCCGATGCAAAAGAGGATTAGTAACAATCACCGAAGCGAGGTAAGACAGTGAGGGGTTGGTTTCCTCTGGAAATGCTAAATGTGGCGATGAGATCGAATGACAAGTCGCGCCGTCACACGGGACGATCGGCAATAAGCACCTTACATGGACGCAACGAAGCTAGAAGCTGATCAGAAACATCGTCTTCCATGTCAGCAAGTCGCAGCAAGAGGCGCTGCAGCTCTCCCTCTACGTCCGTCTGCGCCGTATTCTTGCAGCTCGTCCCGCTGTAGCCAGCATGCCAGCTGAGTTGTTCCAAGAAAAAAAAATGCCGAACCTTATCTGACTCGTGCATACTGCAAGCTGGGGGAATGTTAAGCGGACTTTTGGAGCTAGGCCGGGGAAACAACAAGGGAGAAGCTTCCAATGGCAGCGCTGATAACAGCCCACACTCAATCTCTTTCTCCTTTGCGTCATCATATCCAATGAACGAAGCTAGCGGCGTTGCTCGCACGGCGGGCCCCTAGCTTGGAGCTTGGATCATGATACTTTTCCCACCAGAACCGCGCACCAGAGTCAAGCTTGAACCCAACCTGCGGCATTGACGGCCGCCCCATGCGGCGGCAGTGTCCCCCGTAACCGTGCCGGCGCTGAAGCTATGTCGAAGAGGCATAGTGCCGTCTTAAGTCCAGCTAGCAGCAATCCTAACTCCGGCCTTGCTGCCGTCTTGATGACATTATGAACAAAAATGGGGCGCTGGCTCGCGGAAGCCGTGAAGATGCCGTCATTGAACCCAATTCCGGCCGAGAGCTGGAACTGTATATAGATTGTCCCATGCTCGCTCCATTCACTATTCTCAATTCTTAATCGTAATCACATCTACGAACTCCCAAGCTCACAACTCAGCATACCTGTCGATTAAGAAGACAGCTTCACCACGCCAGCTCCGCGAGTCAGAACAACCAAAGGCAGCAGTCAACATGTCCCACATTAAGTTTGAGGGATGGTTGGGCCACAGCCCCGACAGCGTCAACGGAAAGATGGAATGGGGTGCTTTCGAGCCCAAGAAGTGGACTGAGGACGACGTCGATATCGAGATTTCCCACTGCGGTATCTGCGGTTCCGACCTTCACATGCTGCGCTCGGGCTGGGCCGAGACCCCTTATCGTGAGTTTCTCGTCGTGTTTTACCCCGCCTGCTCAGACCCCTCTCTCTTGAAAAATGCCGCGTACTAACCTTCTCGCCAAACAGCCTGCTGCGTCGGCCACGAAATTGTCGGCAAGGCTGTCCGCGTCGGCAAGAACGTCAAGGACATCTCTATCGGAGACCGCGTCGGTGTCGGTGCCCAGGCGCGCTCCTGTATGAAGTCCGACTGCCCCGAGTGCTCGATCGGACGCGAGAACTACTGCGGTCGTGCCAACGTTAGCACCTACGGCTCCGTGTACCCCGATGGCGAGGGCAAGTCCTACGGAGGCTATGCCGACTACAACCGAACGAACGGTCACTTTGTGATCAAGATCCCCGAGGGATTGCCCTCTGAGGATGCCGCGCCTATGCTTTGCGGTGGTATCACCGTCTTTTCTCCGTTGAAGAACAATGGTTGCGGACCTGGCAAGACGGTTGGTATTGTTGGTGTCGGTGGCCTGGGTCACTTCGGTGTTCTCTTCGCCAAGGCTTTGGGTGCGGACAAGGTTGTTGGTATCTCCAGAAAGGCATCCAAGAAGGATGAGGTCCTTAAGCTTGGCGCCGACGAGTACATCGCCACCGACGATGACGCCGATTGGTCGAAGAAGTACGCCCGCAGCCTCGACCTGATTGTCTGCACGGTTTCCAGCGACAAGATGCCCCTCCAGCAGTATTTGAGACTGCTCAAGGTTTACGGCACCTTCATCCAGGTTGGGTAAGTCATGCTTGTTTGCGCCCTCCTTGTCGGACGAATGCTAATTGCCGTCTTAGTGCCCCTGATGGAGGCAACCTTCCCGCTATCAACGCTTTCACCCTGCTTGCCAGCGGTATCAAGGTTGGTGGCAGCGGTATCGGTTCGCCTTCCGATATCCGTGAGATGTTGGATCTCGCCGTCGAGAAGAAGGTTAAGCCCTGGGTCCAGAAGCGCCCGCTCAAGGACGCAAACCAGGCTATTGTTGATATGGAGGCTGGTCACGCTCGTTACAGATACGTTCTCGTCAACGAGAAGCACGCCAAGTTGTAAAGTACTGTGTACAAGAAGATTGATGAAGTAGACGATGAAAAGCGAATGATGAATGTGTTTTGAACATACTTGATTGCGTTTGTCCCCTAATTTAATAAAACACACACTGCTACTTGAATCCTTTTCCGAGCCGCAAATAGTACTCTTTCATCTCACCTTACTCCCCAACTGGTAATATTTGGTCCCGAATGGGCTGGCACCCGTCGATGTTGGATGTTGACCATGCTTGACATAAACCCAATCAACACGGGGTATGTACAGCGCTACAAGCGGTAGCTGGACTTTGATGACGGTTACGCCTCGTATTTTCTGTCACAAATATATCCATGAGTGCAATTCAAACACTGCGCCAAGTGGTTGGTAATGGATTTTTGACGGTGGCCTTGGATGACTGAATACTTGCTTGTTTCACAAACGCATCTCATCTCTTTGTTCTCAATTGATTTGATTGCAACATTTTGAGTCTGCATGTCGTTTGTGATCAAGTTTGTACTCTCACTTTGATAAGGGCACCGTGATAGACAGGGGTGGACAGACAAACTGTTGGTCAGTGATTGCAGCCTACTAATGCATGACAGACTCCCATCTCAACTGCAAGATTGCTGGCTAGAGTCCGTGCGAGTCTGTAATGTCGCGCCTCTTGGGTGTGTTGGTCCTGATACGAGTAGTCCACTTGCTGAAGCCCAGAGAACAAGACCAGGAAGTGGTTAAAGGATCTGCTGTGTATCATCTTCAAAGACCACGGAGTGAAATGGAAATTTTGCGCCGAGCCGAAATATGGTGCACATGACCTGGATCTTCTCATTTGTTTCTTGGAGACAATCCCGCCTCGATGAAGATTGACTGCAGCGCTATGCTTGGTTTCCGATTTGAACAAGTATCAAGCTGACTTTTTCCCCATCACGTACAGTCATGCTTACCACAAGCCGGCCGCGAGGACGTCTCGCGTATTAATCTGTAAAGTGGACAAACCATGGCGTCAACGAAAATGCAATTGAGCAATCGAATTGTAGTTGCACGTCCCCATAGAGCTCAACTGCAATGTTGTTGGTTTGGCTTCATTTATTTGTCACCACCATATTTCGATGGACCTGTGCTACCACACAAACCTGTCGGCCGGTTGATCCGAGGATGCTCGTGATGGAATGTTTGTTTCTCCACAATGTCGCCCTTACCCATCGTATCTGCAGTCTGGTCGTGGTCTGAGAGTTCATGGCGACGGAGCGGCTGCTTTCCAAGAAACGTCCGGACAGTGGACTCGACAATCAGGCAGAGATCGGTTATTGAACTCAAGCACTTGGCGCGCTTGAGATGGACTGCCCCTGCGAAAGATAAGGTATCAACAAACTGTTTCTTGGCTACACAATGAAATATAAATGAGAAGCCTCTCCTCCATCTACTCTATGACCTACACATCTTCATCTTCACCAGAGTCTAGCATCCTTTCTACCACACTGAAAGTACTGAAATCGCTTCGCACAATCAATTCACCTTCAACATGCGCATTGCCAACTTCATCGCTCTTTCCGCCCCCTTGGCGTTCATGGTAGGAATACCTGTCTGTGCGGCGTGGGAATCCAAACTGATCATTCGTAGACTCAAGCCCTCAAGGCTCCCATTGAAGGATATGATGTCTGGGAGCCTGAGTGGGATATTGATGGCGAACACTTCAACGGCTCCGTCCAAGAAGTTGTTCGTCAGCTTGAGGCCATCAGGCCGGAGATGGTACACGCTTTGCACCTAGAGGCAAACTATTCCTCCGTGCTGGCCAACGATCCGACGGATCCATTGCCTTTGGGAGACTTCGACGTCCAGTGTCAGAAACTCAAAGAAGGAAGTGTCTCAGCATGGTGGGATGGCGTCAAATACTTGCGCAGGGTCCCCGGCAAACCTGTGGGAGGTCCCGGCCCTGGAAGCTGGTAAGTCTGTCTTATCTAAGAAGGCGTTCAACGTTACTAACTTCTATTAATAGTGGCCGTGTCAGTTGCTCCTGGGTAAGCAATGGTTGTGACCATTGAAGATGCTCGTTCACTAAAGACTTCTCAGAACATGGGTATCTGGTTTTGCAACGATGATGTAAGAATCACAAGCACCCCCTCAGTCTAATGTTATAGGTAGAAGCTCTAACACCTGTGTCACAGACAAAGCAGAAGATTCTTGACACCTATCGCCATATTGCCGATGGCGCGGAAGCTGGCTACAGGAAGTGTACTGGACCGCCGTACTTCGAATACTTGGCCAGCGGGCAAGCCTTTCACAAAACCGACAACTGGAATGTCATGGTCCAACTTGTCGACACCGCAGATGAGAGCCAACGGTGCTGAGCGCTAGCGTGGACGTTTTCAAATCTGTCTTATCCTGTGTCAGTGATCGAGGAGGCTTATTTGAAGTCGGCGACCAGAAGTTGGGGTGAACGGTGATCGCACTATGAGAGACTGATGTGTGGCTTTGATTTCTCTGCCCCTTGCCATTTGCCTTCGCACTGAGCAAGACGGCATCTTCTTGATGTATCTTTCTGTTGGAAGTGTATTTAGATTGCATGAACATTACAAATAACCTGTTTTCTTATTCGGGTCCTGCGATGATTAAGGCGATACTCACCAATATTCACTAACCTGGATAGACAGGGCGTAGATACAAAATATGACCGCTGGCCTCACAATGTGGTCTCTTCTTATTTCTAATTCTTTCTACGTTTGATGCTCCTAACAAAGTTTATGACCAGGAAATGGAGTCAAAAACAAGAAAGTGACAAAGACCAAGAGTTGTAGCCCGTTTTGAGGCTTTTGAAAATTAAATAATTAAGAATACAAGTGGCAAGTCGGCTCTCCATCGTTACTTGTGGTATCAGTGCGTCTCTCCATCTAAGTCCGGCATCGTGAAATCGCGAGCATCAACACTGACTTAGCAGTGACACTGCGTCTTCTGAAAATCAGAGTACGTTTCCTGAGAGCTTAGCACCAGGGTACTGATCCTTGATGCCGTCCTCAAAACTCTTTCCACCAACCATCATGTCCTTGAAAGCGGGACAGGCAAGATTCAATACTGCCGCGCCAACAGCGTCCGTCACGAGCTTGAGGGGGACCTCAATGATAGAGAACAGAGTAGACAGGGAGTTGGGTGATGCGGTCTTGAGAATCTCGAAGACGAAACACAAGAGGTTGTTGTTCTCCAGCAGCTTCGTGAGGTTGAGCACTCCGCCGGTCAGGTCGCCGAGGTTGACTCCAGCAAAGCTGTTGACTTCACCCATGTTGCCGCCGATGCTGTAGTATTGGTGTTAGCAGATGACTTAAGGACATGTGTGTACGTCTGTCAGATTTGCGTACCTTCCGAGTTCAGGGTACTTCAGAACCCAAGAAACGAGGTCAAGGTTAAGTTGAACCAGACCGTAGTCAACAGGCGTACGGTACCAGTTATCAGGAATTCTCTCCCAGCCCTTGTTGTACGTCAGGTTGCCCTCTTCGCCCTGAACAGCGAAGAAGCTCTTGAGAGTTTCCTTGTCTGAATCACGTCAGCATTCTTGGACTGCATAGTTCGTGAGCTCCCAAGATACTTACTCAACAAACCAGAGGGGTTCTCAGCCGAATGGTTGGCAAACATGCGGCATGCAAAGAGATAACCGGCATTTCGTGCAATCATGCCGGTAAAGGGGCCGTAGTAGAAGTTGGGGTTGGTCGCAATGGTCTCGTTGAAGCGTGCAGCAGCACGAGCGCCGAAGACGTCGAAGTTGTAGTCGCCCTCCCCTGAAGACATATCGTAGAAAGTCTGGAACTGGTCCATGACCATTGTCGTGGCATCACCAGTCATGTACAAGTCGCCTCTGGTAAGAGACGAGTCTCCCTCGATGATGTTGTGAGAGCCGTTGAGACCTCTGGGCGTGCCGAGAAGTCCAAGAACGTTGCCCAGAATGTTTTGAGAACCACTAGACTCGTATCCGATGGAGAAGCCCGGGTTCAGAGACAGAGGGTTTCCGACAAAGACAGTGCCCATCACTGCCAAAATGGAGGCGATATCGATACCCATACCGAAAATTGTGTTGATCCCCGCGGTAACCTCCACCAAACTCGTAACACCGTTGCGTGCGATGTAGCCGTGGTTCGCTAGGGCGTTCAGACCCGGACATGGTCCGCGTTGGTCGCCATTCTCGAAATCGGGAGCAATGAACTCGTGGTCGCCGGTGACGTCGATCGGAGCTGTCAAAGGGTCGAACAACAATCTCTTCTTGTGAACCTCGTGGAATGCGCCGGCCAACTTGTCGGAAAGTCTTGAAGCAACAGCGTCTGAGATGGGCCCGTTCATGTAAGCCGGGAAAGCTTGGACGCCGCTGCTAAGGCAGGGCAAAAGAGAAAGAAAGTAATGCGACTTCATGGTGTCGTGACTATGAAAGGAACGTGAGAAGCGAAAGTGTTGGTTTGTTAACGAGTGACGTATGATAATGATGGCATCCGCAAGATGTCATAACCCTCTGGAAAGGTAAAAGATTGGAAATCGAAACAATCTTCTTGGTCGTTCCTTTTAGAAACGGCATCGACGGCTCAGGTGCCGAGGTTCCCGGTAAGCGCAGAATCTGTGAACCTAGGTTTCTCCTTGGATAGGAAAGGAGCGACACGCAGTGACGAGGAACGAGGCCGTGTTTCCCACTCTCATTCTCATGGGAAGTAAAGATCGCCAGCACAAGAGATCCTCAAATCGCAGGCCTCTTGATTGGTCATTTCCAAGCCCATGGCACAAGTTATTGTTCAGTCTGTGCAAAAGATGCACTAGGCCTGTTGCTCAGACGGACCCCGGTACAAAACCCCAAGACCCTAGAGAGCTGTCAGCCTGTCAACGTAACCTTGCAATAACCTAACGAACCTCCTTTTTCCTATCGGGCAATGCCAATGTCACAATCTTGGCTCAGCGTTGATCTGCAATCAAATTCCCCGATGACCCCATTTTCGAACTCTGTAGCCCCCAAAGTTCAACGGTGTCACCGGCGGTGCATTCAGAAAGTTTCGCAAGCCGTTGTGAAAGGATAAAAGCAAGTTCGTTATGAAGCTGTCGATCAACCTGCAGAAGCGCTGATCCAAGGGCGGAAGCGGCGTCTTCCTCCCGGCCGTCCTGGTCGTTCTCCAAAACAGGGCACATCGCTGCAGCCCCTGCAGGATGCAGCCTCTCCAACCAACCTGGTCCCAGTACCATGGCACGGAACACGAAAGCTCGAGCAAACAACATGCAATGGTTCACGAACTGTGAACATCGGGGCTGAAACTTCCGCATGGCGAATAACCTTTGGATTTGATAAAAAGGCTCGGAGTTTATGCGACTTAATTTCTGTCAACGTTCAATTAATACGGCGTCTTATTTCTTTCAACCCTGAGACCGCTGTACGCGACAGTCGCCCAAGAAAAGCAGCGATTCGTTCGGCAAGGGGTAGCCAGATGAGGTGGGTCTCGACGACATCCACAGCTCTGGGGCTCGCGACATCGCCCATTTTCATTGAGCACAACCCACAATCCGGACAGCCCTCTGTGGACTTTTTCGACTCTTTGAGATACGAGGCTCCTGACCAGTTGCCGGCTCCAGTACCCAAAGCGGGCACGTGGCTAGGCGGCAGGGCTCCGAAACACTACCTGGTCAATCTGACTGATGATGAGCTCGCTAGTCTGGTGCCCCTTGACTGCTCATGTTGCAATGCTGTTCGATTTGGGAAACTTGCTCTCATGGAATACAATTCTGGCGAGATCCATTCCTTCTTTTGAAATTCGTTCGAGATTTCCAAAGAGTTGCATTCTCGAAAAACCCACTAGGGCGCATATAGGCGACTTACAGGGAGTTGCATGGATAAGACAGGCCGGAATTGTGATTTTCGACACAGAATCGCAGAGGGGCCGATTCCACCGCCTTTTCCACCCACAGAGGAGGCCTGCCGAACCAACGATTTGGATGAACATGCAATTGCCTTGATCAAACCCTGTTCCCTACCAACATACTGGAACCAGCCTGGGCCAATCTTCGTCGAAACGGGAAGCCTTTGGGGGCTAGGATGGCTTGGCCTTACGCCTCTCGCCTCGTCGGCAGATAGAAAGGATGCCCCGGATGGGGATTTCCTTCCGGGAAGAGCGAAGTTGAATAAACAACTGACATCGCCTGGTATTCAACACACGGTTTTTGATCACCATTCCCTCCTTTCATTTTCTTCTTGTTCTTCGTATTCTTGTCTGTTCTTATCTTTTGGTGAAGACGTGAAGATGAGATTCCTTACATTTGCTGCGTTGGTTTCATTCGGCGTCCAGGTGGTAGTGGGGGCGACCACCACCACCACCTCGGCGGCAGCGTCCACGGAGACACCTCCCTTATGCGGTGTATGTTTCCTTCGCGAAAGATGTCGATCGTGCACTGACTGATATGCCATAGCTGAAATGCATCCAACAAGAAACACTGCAGTCGACGTGCTCCCTCACGAATGCCACCTGTATCTGTACCAACGTTGAGTTGAATGCGAAGATCTCGCTCTGCGTGCATGAGAGCTGTACGGTACGAGAGGCACTGCGTAAGTCATTTTTCCAGGTTTTATTTTATCAAGATCATGCATCACTGACATCTTCCAGTTGTGCAAAGTTACTCCAAGCACACATGTAATGCGCCATCAAGAGACCGAACGAAAGAAGTATGGGTCATTGGTGTTGTGTTCCTCGTACTCGGCCTTTTGGGCTTCGGTTTGAGAGTGATGGCCAGACTATGCCTCGGTGCCCAGACATGGGGACCTGACGACTGGGTCATGTTGATTGCTGTGGGCATGATGATACCCCTCAACGCATTGTCCATTCCCAGTAAGTTGCAAACAGCAAACGGCCGCGTTTGTAGCAAACATTGACAATCGTTTAGTTTCGCAAGTTGCTCTTGGAAAAGACATGTGGAATGTCAGTCCTGATGACGTCACGAAGTTTCTCTACGTGAGCATATCTCCTGTTTGCGTTGCAATTTTATGACTGACAAGGAGTCTAGCTGTTTTACTGGGACGAGTTGCTTTACCTGGGAGCATTGCCAGTCACCAAGATCTCGATCTTGCTATTCTATCTCAAGATCTTTCCCCGCAGGGAGATCAGAATTGCGACATACGTTATGATCGGACTCAATGTGGCGTACTTTATTGTCTTCGAGCTGATCTCGATCTTTCAATGCCGGCCTATCGATGGTGCGTGGAGGGCATGGGACGGAGAGTACCAGGCCAAGTGCAACAACATCAACATTCAGGGATGGGCAGCGGCAGTCTTCAACATCCTTCTTGATCTCGGTACCATGATTCTCCCTCTGGGTGAGCTTTACAAGCTCTCAATGTCCATGAAGAAGAAGATCCAGATCATGCTCATGTTCAGCGTCGGTTTCTTGTAAGTTGTTTTCTCAGCAGCTTTGTCTTTTCCAGGTCTAACATCAACCAGTGTCACCATTGTCAGTGTTGTCAGACTGCAGTCTCTGGCCAGCTATGCCACCACCAGCAACGTCACCCAGGATTATGTGGAGGTCGGCTACTGGAGTACCATCGAGGTCCCAGTCGGCATCATCTGCGCATGCATGCCCGCGATTCGCTCTTTGTTCAGTCTGGTCTTCCCCAAGGTTTTCGGGACTACACAGCAAAAGTCCAACTACGCCAATCTCTCGGGTTCAAACCAGAAGCCTCTGTCAAGTTCGAACAAACTTTCTTCGAAGGCGTCCTCTCTCAAGGCGATCCGAGTCAAGAAGGAGTTCACGATCAGGTCAAAACGTGGAGACGACGCGTCATTCATCGAGCTCAACCACACACCATTCACGAACGAACACTCATCATCGCGGCCATCATCCGACAGGAAATTGGCCACACCACATGAATCTGTGTGATGGTTCGATTCTCATTCCTTTGTTATTTTTGGCCACATATCATTATGGCTCCAAGCTGGAAGGAGAGAGCCCACGAAAAAAAGTACTTCCGTTAATGTAATTATAGACATCATGAGCGTTCTTTTGAGATACCACATAGTAGACTAGTAATCAGTCGTTATCGACATTATCCACGCTTCAAGTGCAGTGCTTTATCGGAGCATTCCCCGTCACCGAATCCGTACCCCTTGCTCTCTTTCGCAAATCAAACCTGTCTAGATCGGTATCCCACATCCTCATCTGCAGGTCCGATGAGGCCCGCGGACGCCAGGTTCCTCAAAGAGATGCAAGGCAGGTAACATCCGACAGGATCGGGTTCTTCGAGATTTGATGTCGTCCAGTGAGGCCTCGTTGGAAGGATGCCCACCAAGTGGGGACCTGTCAACTGGGCCAGTGGGGGAAAAGCCGTTGCATCAGCCTAGCAAGGATGCTGGCAAGGGTCTCCTCAACAAGTGCCGATCTTAACTGTCTTAGACGCTTGGGCTCTCAGGCTCTTCACCTCTTTTCATCAACCCTGGCAAAAGCTGAGTGAGACCCTCTATCTCTTACCTTTTGCAGAGTTGCGATTATTTCTCGAAGGTTCAAGTGGCCTGTCGTGGGGGCCACGTCCAGTGCTACCACATTTTTCAGGCCCTGTCTGTGTCATTTTCTCTGTCATTACGATCGGCTCCAACGCCATCCGCTCGCATGCAGACTGGAGTGAAGTTCTGCCCAAGTCGGCATGAGTCAACCTCCCTGTATCGTCCAGCGAGCGGCACTTCGCAGCCCCTTATGGATGTGAATGGACTGACTTATGCCGATTATCGTGAGACAAAGTCCTTAGATAATCGGCTTGGCTTCAGTTTTCGGGCTAAACGGGTTGTTGGACGCGTCCGAGAGTCAGTATCAGGCCACGCTGTTGGCTGTCAAAGGTTAGCGCATAATATAATCCGATGATAACTCATAATACAGCAACTGGGGTGCCGAACAGAGTTGTTTCTCAGGATCCCGACTGTTTTAGCGCAAGCCGCTTGCGTCGGCGGCGACGAAACGCTCATCTCGCCTTTCACAAACCCCTGTGTCGTTATGAAAGGGTCCACCAAGATCAGGGAACGGGGGAGGCGGCCTCGTGGCGAGACGCAATCTCGACTTCAGAGAATGCCGTAATCCCGCAGACCAGAGATGGCGGTGGAGAACCTTGTCCACGCAACAACCGCAACTCAGGAAAGATCGACTTGCACTCCTGGCAGGAAAAATGGAACTCGCGGCCACTACCCCTTTTGAATTGTCGTATCGGACTGTTGCGACGACCACCAACGCCTAGCGCAACTGGGCATCTTAGGGGCAAGGCTGAAAGGACCTCGGCATGCCGCTTGGCAGATTCCTTTAAGCTTCGAGGAGTTTGCTTCGTTTTATCTTCGGATCGTCTCGAAGCAGTCTTGAAGTAGCCGTCGGTCTAGTTTCCTCGAGTCATCGATCGTCAGTCAAGCTGCAGATGACTTGTTGAGAGTCATTCATTCTTTTTCCAAGGCCCACCTATTGTCACTCATTTATACCCGCAACTCACGATGCGCGCCACACTCGCTCTCACATTCGTTTCGTTACTGGCCGATTCGGCCTCTGCTTTGTAAGGCAGTGCTATACTGGCGTTGGCGATATTTCATAGCTGACTTTGTGTGACGCAGTGCGGTTCCTTGGAGGGCACCCAAGAACCAGGCTCGCCATGATCCCTTCATCGGCAGGCGTGCTGACAACGGCACTCTCGATGACTATGACTATGTCATCGTTGGATCTGGCCCTGGTGGTGGCCCGGTGGCTGCTAACCTCGCCATTGCTGGCTTCAAGGTGCTCTTGATCGATGCCGGTGGTGACTCTGGCGATAGCTGGACGGAGAAGGTCCCGGCCATGCATCTCATGTCGACCGAATTTGAGGACACCAGGTGGAACTATTTCGTCAACCACTACCCCGATCTCGAGCAGCAGAAGCGCGATTCGAAGATGACGTATCAGATGCCTGATGGCAGCTTCTACGTTGGTCTTGAGCCCCCGGCTGAGGCTGACCCTCTCGGTGTCTGGTATCCTCGCACAGGAACCTTGGGCGGGTATGTTGAAAGGATATCTTTGAGATGGAAAACGAGGATGACTAACGAGTTCCAGCTGCTCTCGTCACAACGCCCTCATCAGTATCGCAGCCCACGACTCTGACTGGGACAACATCGCCACTCTCACCGGTGACGATTCCTGGAGCGCAACGAACATGAGAGAACACTTCAAGAAGATTGAGAACGCTCAGTACCTGCCTAACAGCGTTGTCGGCCACGGCTTCTCTGGCTGGCTCGGTCTTTCTCTGACTTCGCTGTCCCTTGTCGTTGAGGATCAAAAGCTATTGTCCTTGATCATTGCCGCCGGAACCGCCATGGGCAAGTCCCTCCTCACCGCTCTCGTCAGCACCGTTGTTGGACTTGGCCAGGTGTTGCTTCGTGATATCAACGCTCCTGGCCAGGCTAGCCAGACTGGTCTCTACCAGGTTCCTCTGGCCATGACCGACTCTATTCGTGGCGGTCCTCGCGACCTTATCCTGAACACTGCCAACGCCGTGAACTCTGATGGTTCTCGCAAGTATCACCTTGACGTCAAGCTGAACACCCTGGTAAGTGACCTATCGTGATTATCTCTTTGTTTTCACGATGCTAATATCCGATCAGGTTACCAAGATCAACTTTGACCAGAGTGGCGACAAGCCCCGCGCTACTGGTGTTGACTTCATGGAGGGCGCGAGCCTGTACCGTGCTGACCCCCGTTCCGGATCGGCCACCTCAACTGGTACCGGTAGTGTCAGTGCTAAGAAGGAGGTCGTCATCTCTGCGGGTGCCTTCAACACCCCTCAGCTTCTAAAGCTCAGCGGTGTTGGTCCCAAGAAGGAGCTTGAGTCTTTCAACATCACCACTATCGTCGACCTTCCCGGTGTCGGAACGAACATGCAGGATCGCTATGAGGCTACCGTGATCGGCAAGACCACCAGCGACTTCGTCATCACTTCTAAGTGCACCTTTGGAGAGACGTCTCCTGATCCTTGCCTCGAGCAGTACCAGAAGGGTCTCGAGCCCATCAGCAAGGGAGTCTACGCCACCAACGGTATCGCCATCGCCATCATTCTCAAGTCTTCCGTCGCCGAGGATGAGCCTGATCTGCTCGTTTCTGGTGCCCCCGCGAAGTTCAAAGGCTACTTCCCCGGCTATGCCTCCGATTCTCTTGCCGACGCCCAGCACTGGGCTTGGATCGTCTTGAAGGCCCACAGCCGCAACAACGCCGGTACCGTCACTCTCAAGTCAACTGATCCCCGTGATATGCCTCTCATCAACTTCAACTACTACGACGCGGGAGTCAACAGCGCTGGTGAGGCCGACAAGGATCTTCAGGCCACCTACGAGGGCTTCGAGTTCGGTCGCCGCGCGTTCTCTGACCTGATTCCCCTTGATGGAAGCTTCCCTGAAGTCTGGCCTGGAACCAATGTCACCAGTGAGGATGCCACCAAGCAGTTCTTGAAGGACGAGACGTGGGGACACCACGCTTCGTGCACCTGCCCCATCGGACCCGACAGCGACCCCAACGCGGTCCTTGACTCCGAGTTCAAGGTTCGCGGCACTGAGGGACTGAGAGTTGTTGATGCCAGTGTCTTCCCCAAGATCCCTGGTTTCTACATTGCCTTGCCCCTGTATATCGTTTCCGAGAAGGCCAGTGAGGTCATCATCAAGGCCGCTCAAAGCTCTGCCTGAAAGGCCACCTCAGAGTCCAACCCAGCGATCCAGCGTGTTGAGCATTTTTATAGTAATATCTTGCCAAAAGTGCATATTAATTCACATCAAATATTTGAAATCTCTGGCCTTAGCGAATACATGTATTTTCCGATCACGATCAAATCAACACTGGTCGTGAGACGCCTTCTGCTTCAATACTGTATAGAAGTACGGTTCGGTTTTTTCGTAGATAAATTGACAGATTTGGAAAATTGGGCCATGTTGCTCTTGGCTTTTGATATTTCGAGATACCTTGCGTTTTTGAAGATGCAAAGTGTGTGTATCAGGAACTGCATCATCGTGGTCTTGATATCATTCAAAATCAAGCAACAGATTGCGTCGCCGGACTCTTTCCTTTTCGTTTACACCCAAATGATCGATCACTTTTGATGTCGAGCCATCAAATCGACAACGTAGCACTCAGCCGCCCCTGGTTCTGATCCCCCGAACAAGCCATCCCGGCTACCTTTGATCATGTATGGAGTGTGACATCTCGCCAATCTGGCCCAATGCTACGATATCTCAAATACTTTACTTAGTCATGGGTCGTTGTCGACAGGAAGTGGCTCTTTAAATATTCTGCCCAGGTCTCCAATCTCCATGGGTCCCCGCGAGCGTCATTTGTCGGAATCACGTGTAAGGACAGTAATTACATAGACCCTGACGTTGTAACAAGACAATTATTAATGACACATGCCTGAAGCCGTCGGGCTATTCGTTGATTCGTGGCCAGATGACCAAACATGCACCCGTTATGCAGCTAAACACGGGAACTTACAGGACACGATGTCAATTGGCTCTCGTTTTCATCTACGCAGATCCAGGTCCCAGAGATCTGAGATCACGCCGTTCGTCAGACCAATGACAGGAACAGCCAATGCTTCAATGGCCAACCAAGTAAGTAGATAGACCTGTGCTGAATGCTAGATGGATGTTGGCTATTATGTCTGAGACACGTCAAGCTTAAAAAGCGGAGTTGATCGAATCTGCACTCCTACTGTAACGATGGGAAACTGTCTGTGCTGTGCATGGAGCCCCGATCATAAGATCGGAATACAACAGTACAGTTTCCTCGGAGATCCGTGTCAGTCACTCCAGTTTGAGTGAACCATGCTAGGAATGCAAAAAAAACATTATTTATGATAACGAAAAGCTGAAAGTGTGTGAGAGCATCATTCCATGGAAGTAAGCCAGACTCTATTGCCGAGGTCGTAACCGGCATCGCGATGTGGGGGAAACACCCAGTGCTAGCGTCTGGTACGAAAATTGCGCAACGTTTGAGCAAAGCAAGAATGAAGCCCGAACGAAGAGCTGCTTTTGATTGTCTGGCTCGATGGATGGGGAATCAACCAATATTTCGTAGCACTAGACATCATGAATGTAGTACCTTGATGATAATCCCAAGGCAACCTGAAGCGCATCTTCGACGTCTACGGTCTGCACCTCACTTGCCATGCCGCCGAGTTTAGGCCGGCTGAAAAGCGGGAAGTCATGATCAAACTGGGAACGCAATCAGGCTTGAATTGTCGGGCCTATTCCAAAGTCCGGGAATAAACAGACGATTGATCACGAACAGCTGAAGAGCCGTTGTGGTGGAAATGGCAAATCCACAATTCCATCATGCGACCAGCGCCAATACCCGAGGTTAACAGGCCCGGCCAAATTTTCACAGCGCCGAAAACTTCCATTCCCACAACGTGAGCCCTCACCTCATGTTTTGCTCACGAGCTCAAGAAAAACTTCAAAGGGCTGACAAACCCTCTCCGCTAAAAAGAAAATGGGGTTCTCCAAAGCTCTCCAATTGTTGCATGGGTCAACTCCACAAAACTCAAGTGCTTCCCCATGGGAGTGGTCTGCTTGAACTGCTCGATGGGGGCCTAATAACCCACAAATTCCTCTTTACGGTTCTAATTGCCGGTATTCTCTCCGCGTGGTATTGACATGACGTATCCTCGTCACGAGACCTGCCACACCGCGAAAGCATTACCCCTTCTCAACCTGTCCTCGTCACGCGTTCCCCGATTTCCCGATTCCTGGAAACAGGCAAGGAGGGAGGGACAACAGCACCCAAGGCCGCTCCCTGCGCCAATCGGACGATCCGTTGCCCAATGTGCCGGTGTTCTGCCGCCGGCAGGCTGTTCGCAGGCGCAGTTCTGCTTTTCCATTACATATCAGATGCGGAAATGCACTCCGCAGGTCATAAACATTGGGGTAGTAGCATGACGGGTGGCCCAAGGACGACAGAACAGGGCCGATTACATGTGCGGGGAAAACTGGGGAGGGCATATCGTTTTCCTCCGGTTTGGGTCGACCAGTTCCACGGCTTTGGCCCCGGACACCGTCTTGTTCCCCAAAACATGCTACTCCAACCGCCATCACGAGAAATTTTCTGTGAAGAGTCCTGCACTCCGGTCCTGCTAGTGCCGGCGCAATGTCGGACCTCCACACGAAGCCTTGCCCACTTCAATTTTCTTCGACGGCGGGGGCGGGGAGGGGAGGCTGGGTTTAAGGTCGGGACCCGGTCGATGGCCACACGCACGAAAAACAAGCTTGCTGAATTCTCCAGGTTTCCAAGCTGTCACCCGATCCGCCTTCCCCACAGCAACGGCTCGTCTTCCCTGTCACTCGCAGCGGCAGTTCTCCGGAATTTTCAACTTCTAGTGCTGCGACGGAAGCCCCGACATGACAGCGCCAAGCACCGATACGGTCTTTGCTACTGCTCGGACAGCATGTCAAGCTACTGTGATTGCGCGGGTTTAGGCATGGAACGCAGTTTTGAAGTCCGATTGTTGGCCGCAGCCTCGAGCGGTGCATGCCTAGCAAAGCCCTCTGGAGCAGATCTCTTTCTAGAAGGACCAATGACTCAACATTGTCTCGTTACGGCTGAGGCTACGCCTGGATCACTAGTCATGGCCGGTATTGGATCTCCACACCCCATATGACGATGTGTGGTCACCAGCATCGAAAACCAGGGGCTCGGCAGCATTCCGCCTCCCCCACGTGTGGGAAGGCTGGCCGGTCTGTTCCGTTTCTCTGGCTACTGGTTAATCTACGGGTAGTAACACTCTCCGAACTTCATCTAGAATCCCACCTTGGCCCTTCGGGTGACGACCGGTGTGGGGCCGACTTCCGTGCCATGACGACTTGGATTACCAATGAGGCCTCGGTCACGCTGCTTTCACCGACCTTTGCAGTCCCCCGCGCGGGGCCCGGTGATGTGGGAAGGAAGGTCCATGTCGTCGGCCTTGTCCTCGGAGGGGCCATATTGAACTCGGATGATGGATAGTGCGAGGGCAGGCAAAAGTAGGGTGGTATGGTTCGGATCCCTGCCCTCCGCGGGTCGCGGGTCTCATGGAAAATTGGGAAATCACGATGAACTGACGTCGGGAGCCGGAGGAGAAGACGAGGGTGTATAAAGAGAGTCATGTAACCCCGTGAGATGAGGCTCTTGGATCTTCAGCACAAGCGCCAGACCTCAACTCAAAGGGTTCTCAAGATGACCGCCGCTCTGTCTCTCATCCTTTCCGGCCTTCTGTTGGCTCCGGCTGTCAACGGCCAGGCCTACGAAGCCGGCGAACGCGGCGAAGACGCCTTCGAATACGTTCAGCCTCTGAACACCACCATTCTCGGTCCCTATGGCCACTCTCCGGCCGTATACCCCTCTCGTGAGTATCTCTCAGAACCTCATCGCAAGAGCGTCTGCTAACATGATGTTCAGCCAACACCACCGGTAACGGCTGGGAGGATGCTTTGGCCAAGGCCAAGGCTTTCGTCGCCGAGTTGACCATCGAGGAGAAGGCCGACATGGTCACTGGCCAGCCCGGACCCTGCGTCGGTAACATCGTCGCTGTCCCCCGCCTCGGCTTCAACGGTCTCTGCCTTCAGGATGGACCCCTTTCCATCCGTGTAGCCGACTACGCCAGTGTCTTCTCCGCAGGTGTCTCTGCCGCAGCCACCTGGGACAAGGACATTCTCTACGAGAGAGGTTACGCCATGGGCAAGGAGTTCAAGGCCAAGGGTGCTCACGTTGCCCTTTCCCCCGTCGCCGGACCTCTCGGTCGCTCTGCCTACTCCGGCAGAAACTGGGAGGGCTTCTCCCCCGACCCCTACCTTACCGGTATTGCCATGGAGCAGACCATCACTGGTCACCAGGATGCCGGAGTCCAGGCTACTGCTAAGCACTGGATCGGAAACGAGCAGGAGACCATGAGAAACCCCACCTTCGACCCCAACGGCACCGACACCGACATCACCGTTCAGGCCCTGTCTTCCAACATCGACGACCGCACCATCCACGAGCTCTACATGTGGCCCTTTGCCAACGCCGTCAAGGCCAAGGCTGCCTCCTTCATGTGCTCTTACCAGCGTATCAACGGCTCCTACGGCTGCCAGAACTCCAAGTCCCTGAACGGCCTCCTGAAGACCGAGCTCGGCTTCGAGGGATACGTCATGAGTGATTGGGGTGCTACCCACACTGGTGTTGCTGCCATTGAGGCCGGTTTGGACATGGACATGCCCGGTGGTCTCGGATCTTACGGCCAGGCCTGGGCTTCCGGCTCTTTCTTCGGTGGAAATGTCACCCTCGCTGTCAACAACGGCACCCTTGACGTTGCCCGCGTCGACGACATGATCCTCCGTATCATGACCCCCTACTTCTGGCTCGGTCAGGACAAGGACTTCCCCTCCATCGACCCTTCCAGCGGTGACCTCAACACCTTCTCCCCCAAGTCCACCTGGGTCCGCGAGTTCAACCTGACTGGCGAGCGCAGCCGTGACGTCCGTGACAACCACGGCGAGATCATCCGCAAGCATGGTGCTGCTGCCTCCATTCTCCTCAAGAACGAGAACAAGGCCCTCCCTCTCAAGGCCCCTAAGTCCATTGCCGTCTTCGGAAACGACGCCGGTGAGGACACCCAGGGCTTCTACAACCAGAAGGACTTCGAGTACGGCACCCTCGTTGCCGGCGGTGGCTCCGGAACTGGACGTCTTACCTACCTTGTCTCTCCTCTTGAGGCCATCAAGGCTCGCGCGGCTCAGGATGGTGCTCTCGTCCAGCAGTGGCTCAACAACACCCTCATCATCAACTCCAACATGAGCGATCTTTGGATCCCCAAGACCCCTGAGGTCTGCCTCGTCTTCCTCAAGACTTGGGCTGAGGAGGCTGCTGACCGCCAGCACCTTGACGTTGACTGGAACGGTAACGATGTCGTTGAGGCCGTCGCCAAGGACTGCAACAACACCATTGTCATCACCCACTCTTCCGGTATCAACACCCTTCCCTGGGCCGACCACCCTAACGTCACTGCCATCCTCGCCAACCACTACCCCGGCCAGGAGAGCGGAAACTCTCTGATTGATGTTCTCTACGGCGATGTCAACCCCTCTGGTCGTCTTCCTTACACCATCGCCCTGAACGGCACCGACTACAACGCGCCCCCCACCACTGCCATCAACACCACCGGAGAGTACGACTGGCAGAGTTGGTACGACGAGAAGCTCGAGATCGACTACCGCTACTTCGACGCCAAGAACATCACCGTCCGCTACGAGTTCGGCTTCGGTCTCAGCTACACCACCTTCGAGCTCGCCGACTTCGCCGCCGAGGCCGTCGCCGACAACATCACCTCCGCTCCCGAGGAGCGCCCCGTCGAGCCCGGCGGCAACCCCGCCCTCTGGGAGACCATCTTCAACGCCACCGTTACCGTGTCCAACTCTGGCGACGTCGAGGGCGCCGCCGTGCCCCAGCTCTACGTCAGCTTCCCCGCCGACACCACCCCCGCCGGCACCCCTCCTAAGCAGCTCCGCGGCTTCGAGAAGGTGCCCCTTGCCGTCGGCGCGAGCAAGACCATCGGCTTCGAGCTGATGCGCCGTGATCTCAGCTACTGGGACGTCGTCTCCCAGCAGTGGGTCATCCCCGCCGGCGAGTTCACCCTCAGCGTCGGCTGGAGCAGCAGAGACCTGAAGGTTTCCACCACCATCACTCCTGTGCAAGCGTAAGATTTCCGTAATGTATTGTGTGGAAGGAATCACGACGCATGATTTACGACTCTGAATAGTATTAGTAATGTCTGGATAGCAGTGAAATAAACACCTTTTCAGTTACAACGTTCTCTGGTGATGATGATGTGGCTCGTGCGAGCGGTCCGGTTGTGGTTGAGTTGATGTAATCTGAGAGACGGGGAGCGCCGGGTGCGCCGGCCGGCATTCATAGGCAGAAATTATCCACAATGGAGACAACTGGCACTAGGAGCTCCGTTGAATCTAAGGTGCGGTAGCTTGCCGAAAACCAAGACAAACATTGTCTGTCAGAGGTCAAGCTGGACGGTCCCAAAGCCTGGACTATGCAAGCAGAGATGATATCATCTGTAATACTTGGGCTGGTCCTTCCAATCAGTCACAACCTCTCGGAAGTTCGAAAGCAGTAACCAGAAAGTGCCTTTCTACCATTCGCAAGCTCAGCACGAAGGAGAAGGCCATAATCTAGACTTTCCCTTAGGGTTTCGGGTCCGCTCCAGATGACCGGCTGAGAACCAAAGTCCATCCTCCACATTCCGCTTTTGAACTCCGAACGATGCGGCTCAGTAAGCTTGAAAGTTCAGACGATGTCGTCACAACTTCCATATCAGTCTCTTTGGCCGATGTCGTTCGTAGCTTCAATGCGGACTTCCCCAAACCCTCGGTAAGAAGGCTTAAATCATAAATACTCATAATGCGACGTAGGCCACGTATCGTGGTGAAGGTAGTTATTGCTGTGAAATTGATGCAACTTGGCTGATCATATTCCTCTTTGCGCATTCTTGTTGATTTCAGTCAATATGTCGGCTCAGGAGGATCGTGTGCTGCTGGAAAAGCCGTTGGACCAGTCTGTGCCAATGTCAGAATCATCGGATTCATCCACGTGCGGGTGTCGGGTAGGATCCTTCCCGTCAACGATCTAGCAGCAATCACTAACGCTATGAAGGGCCGACGCGCAGGATTCCATCTGAAAACACTTTACCTATTTACTAGAAGCGACATCAAAACCGTCCTAGTACCTCAAATTATTTTCCTCGTGGCCGCAGTCCTCGGCCATGAAATACTCACGACGATTCAAAGGCCTACTGCCTTCGAGGCGTTACGGAGACTGCCCCTCTCGGTGTTCTGGATATGGGTGAACCTCATCGTCTGCGGCATCTCGAACCAGCGTCTCCCGGAATCCGTACTTGAAGACGAGCTCAACAAACCCTGGCGACCTATCGCGGCGAAAAGACTGACGCCGGATCAAGCACAGAAGTTGCTGCTCGCAATCATTCCCTTAGTGATGGGTATGAGTCTGTTCATCGGTGGCTTCACGCCCTCGGTGACAATGATGGCTCTACTTTGGACGTACAACGATCTTGACGGCAGCAGTATCAACATCTGGTCGCGCAACTTGATCAACACTGGAGGAATCATGTGCTTCAGCGCGGGGTCGTTGGAGGTTATTTCGGGCGGCCAGCTCCTACCCAAGGCTTGGATTTGGATTGGATTGACAGGGGCCGCCATCGCAACCACTGTACAGGCGCTCGACTTTCCTGACATGGAAGGCGACAGGGCCAGAAACCGACAGACTATCCCACTGGTCTACGGCGAGAAGGCGTCCCGCGCAGGACTGGCTGTTGCAGTACTGATGTGGTCGGTGGTGTCACCGTACTTTTGGAATCTCAGTATAGTTGGATGGGCGGTGCCAATGGGGATTGGATCCATCATGGCTATTCTGACGGTCGCGAGACGAGACGAGAAGTGCGACAAGATCGTGGCGAAGTTGTGGTGTCTGTGGATGTCTACGTTGTATGTTCTACCTCTTTTTGTTGCATGAAGCGGGAATGTCTCATGGCTTAGAGCAAGCGTTGCATGGGGGTTCGAGACCGACTTTGATGGCCCGAAGTGCGGCGCACAGGAAGCACACGGGCTTGCGTTCGTTTATGGTTTGATGTCGGGTATACCCAATAGATTCCTTGTTCTTTCTCTTGGTCGAAAGGTCAGCATTACGGTGAGGCGCGAGCCGACAACATCATTGGGGGTTTAGAAGATGGATAGGCTTCCTGAAGTTCTTGCGGCTCATAGGCTTGACACGTTTGGCATTCACAGAACCTCGTCGTCAGTGTTATGGTCATCAGTTTCGTCATCAGTGTCTGCTCAAAGCTTGCTACTGATCAAGTATGAGGACCCTCGTGCGCATGTGCCAACCAGATGCCAAGGTTTGAATTTGTATACCAGTTTCTGGAATGAATGCGAATTGAATTCGTCATGTTTTGCGCTCTCTCGAGCTGTCGCGACGGTCAAAATTTTCGCGGTAGCTGATTGCAGGTAAGCTCGACTGTGCCGTTCTGCCGCGGCGATGTCCAAAAAGGAAGGTCAACGGGCTCGCCGAATCACCGCTCAGGGCCGCCCGTTATCTCCCCGCAATTGACTCGTTCTCGCAATCCTTCAGGACGTGTGCGGAACGCGTCACATCATACGTACTAGGAAACCACAGATGCCTTCATAAAGTCTGACCAAAAAACACCGTTGCGACCTGTCTCCCTTCAGCTCGTCCATCTTGGCATTCAATCGCTCAATCGGCGGACATGATTCCTGCCTCATTATTGCTCGGTGGCATTATCGGCCTGGCCGGGGCCCAATTCCCACCGAAGCCGGAGGGTGTCACCGTGCTGAAGTCTAAATTTCACGAAAATGTGACCATCTCGTATAAAGAGGTAAGATGAGTTGTTCCGAATCAATTGACCCGACGCCCTAGAGATGATTGGGACTGACGTTGCGCCAATAGCCAGGAATCTGCGAGACGACACCCGGAGTCCGGAGCTACGCGGGCTACGTCCACCTGCCGCCCGGAACTCTGGACGATGTGAACGGAGAGGCGCAGGACTACCCAATCAACACGTGAGTTTCCCGCGTACAGCGATCAGACGATGGGGGCTCACCACCAGCGCGCAGATTCTTTTGGTTCTTCGAGGCCCGAAAGGCGCCCGAGAATGCGCCACTGGCCATCTGGCTCAATGGCGGGCCCGGCGCGTCGTCCATCATGGGACTGCTTGAGGAGAACGGCCCGTGCTTCGTCAACGAGGACTCCAAGACGACGCGACTCAACCCGTTGAGCTGGAATAATGAGGTGAACCTTCTTTACATTGATCAGCCGAACCAAGTGGGCTTCTCTTACGATGTTCTCACCAATCTCACCGCGCATATGAACGAGGACGGTTACATGGAGGCGTTCCCTGCTGACTTCAGCGACGGGATCCCGGAGTCTGGCAACTGGACTTACCGATATGGTACTGCGTCGAGCCAGAACATATCCCAAACTGCCCACACCACGGCGCATGCTGCTCATTCGCTGTGGCACTTTGCCCAGACTTGGTTCTTTGAGTTCCCGTTTTACAAGCCCGACGATGACCGTGTGAGCCTCTGGGCTGAGTCGTATGGCGGGCACTATGGGCCTGGCATCCTGAAGCACTTCCAAAATCAGAATGAGCTGATTCAAAACGGAACCTCGCCCGAGAAGGATGCTCACTACATCCATCTCGATACTCTGGGTATTGTCAACGGCCTTATTGACTTTGTCATTCAGGGTGAGACTTGGATTACGTTCCCATACAACAACGTGAGTAAATCTTGCCATGGACTCAGATATTCGAGAATCAAGTGAATGCTAAGTCGTGGGATGAAAGACGTACGGCATCCAAGTCTTCAACCAGTCCATCTACGATGAGCTGATGTACAACTGGACCCGCCCCAACGGTTGCCGTCAACAGGTGGCTGATTGCCAAGACGCGCTGAAAGAGCACGGCCCGTTGCTTGCGAGCGGAAAGAAGAACTACACGGAGATTTGTGGCGGTGTCACCAGCGACTGCGAGACGAAGGCTGTTGAACTTTACCAGTCAATCGGTAACGGGTGGTACGACATCGGGCATCCCAAGCACGACCCCTTCCCGGCCCCGCATCTGTACGGATACCTCATCGACGAAGAGGTGCTCTCTTCTCTCGGAGTTCCGGTCAACTACTCGGAAGCTTCGGGCGCTGTGGGCAGGGCTTTCAATGAGAACTTTGGTGCGCAGCCTTACCTTCAATCCGGAGGTGGCCACTTTGGATGAACGTAGAGCTGATACCATGTGTAGACATCATCCTGGGCGGGTTCAGCGAGTCGATTGGGTATCTCCTCGACAGCGGAGTCAAGGTTCACATGATGTGTGAGTTGCCGTCCCACTCCCGGGGCGCATTAGTGTACGATGTACGAATGGGTCTCTGACATATTTGTAGACGGTGATCGTGATTATGCATGCAACTGGGTTGGCGGGGAGAGGGTGAGCCTGACGATCCCCTACAAGCGCTCCGAGGACTTCGCCAAGGCCGGGTACGCCCCGCTCGTGACGCCGGACGGCATCACGGGCATGACGCGGCAGTTCGGCAACTACAGTTTCTCGCGCGTGTTCCAGGCCGGCCACGAGGTGCCGTCATACCAGCCCGTGACGGCGTACGAGATCTTCATGCGGGCTACCTTCAACCGCGACATCGCGACCGGGCTGATCCCGGTGACTGATGAGCTGGCGACCGTTGGCCCTCTGGACATTTGGCACATCAAGAACGTGCCGCCTGCGCAGCCAGATCCCGCATGCTACGTGCTGAAGCCTGACACTTGCGCACCTGAGGTGTGGGAGATGGTGAAGAATGGTACCGCGTTGGTGAGAGATTACTACGTTGTTGGGAGCATTGAAGGAGGTAGCGATGAGGAGGTTACGCAGACGATTCAGGGTCCGGAGAAGGGCGAACAGCAGGTTTCCGAGGAGCTGTAAGCGCGAACCCTCCTGAGAAGGCTAGTGTTTAGTCGCTGCACGCTGCCACGGTGATTCCTAGCTCCAGCAGCCGGGAGAGCAAGATCAAGCCCGTCGGCCAAGTGTGTTTCAGTGATTGGACGTATGAGGGGGAAATCGTCAGAAAACATGCAGCGCTGGTCGCAGCCCTATGCCCTAGCGCCGGCGTGTTGGAATGGTTGGGTGTAGCAGCGGACCGCGCGTTTTTAAGCTTAGCTAGGCTGTGAAAAGAAACAATCAGCGCCGTACATTTTCATTCCAAGTTGTCTCGATTAAATGGGGTGGACGGGAAACAAAAGGGACGGAAAATATGTGCTAAAAGAAGCGATCCCCAGCCGGATGTGGTGCCGTGTGGCTCGCAGACCCAAGAAACAAGCCGGCCCCGACATGCGAATCAATGAATCATCCGAAAGCGCTGGCCAGCCGGGGATCATCGGCGAGACTCACGATGCCGCTTGGCGGTGCATTTCATCCGATCCGATGACCTGGACTGCCCTGGCGGGAGGATGTTGCGCCGGCGGCAAGCCGTCACGCAACAGCAGCGCTCTCAACTCGTTCGACCCCTCCACCCGGGAGGCGCAGCAGTCCGCGCCCGGGTGGTGGCCCAGCCGGCGTTTCTTGGTGAGCTGGGAGCTGAACAAGCCAACAGCGGCTACAGTAGGTTGCAGGGGGCAAGCTTTGAGGCCGCGTTTTCAGACGGAGTCGAGTCTTGTCTGGTGTCGTGTCTAGAGTCTCTTGTGTCATTGGGTGGTCAACGCTCTTTGCAGCGCGACATTGGGAGCGGGTTGCGACCGGTGCTTTTCTGAAGGGCGACCCTTAGCATGCACTGCAGCAACAGCCAACAGACATGTACCACGACGCGCGCTGTGCTGTTGTCGTGCGTCTTTCACATGCCAGCTGATGAGACAGGGGAATGATATCAGGACGCAGCAACCCAGCTCGTCTACTGCGCTTCAAAACTGATAAGGGTCCCCTTTTTCCTGTCACATCTGTTCGGCGTGTTTACTATTGAACTTTCATAGGCTCTATTGTCCAGCCGAGGTCACAAAGGTACAACAAGCCCATTTATATATCCGTACTGCTGCTGGAGCACGATTCATCTCCACTGATTTGCAGAACAATTGCGTTTTGGACGACGCCCAGTTGCTGGCTGAAACAGAGCTGAAACCCCAGTCACAGGCCGCACGACAGCTCCCTGGACGAGGGCGGTTGACCCTTATTTCTTGCTACCGTTATCAACACAGCTTATCATCAGACTGACGAAACCGCGACTCTATTTGGGCAGAAGCGATCATTTTATAGCAGACGAAACTTGGATGGGATCTTGATAGGGAAAGAAAGAATACGGATACGACAGCTTCAACCAGCCAGAAACGCAAGTCACAATCATGGACACGAAATCGTTTTCGTCTCGCATCAGCGACCTCGTCAAGGTACGCAACTCAGCTATCACTGACGGGCCTCTCAGCGGGGTCCTGAATGATGCAAGCATCGCCGCTGACATTCCCACCACAGTTCCTTTCATCAGTACAAGGCGATCTCTCCAATGTCACCGCACCGCCCTCTTTCCTGGCGCCCTCCTCCGTCGTCGAGGTCGGCCACTGCTGGTCGCAAAGGCCAGGCGTCTTCGTCGCCCCGGCCCTCGAACAGGACCCAGAGAAGCGTTCCCTGAAGGTGCTGCGCATGATCCTTATCGCGATGCGCAGCCAATTCTACGTCGCCGGCGCCCCCAACGTCAGCATCAAGAAGCCCCTCAACGCATTTCTTGGCGAGCTTTTCCTGGCGTCCTGGAACGAGGGCAAGGCGTCGACAAAGCTGGTGGCTGAGCAGGTCAGCCACCACCCGCCCATCACGGCGATGCACATCGCGAGCAAGGAGCACGGCATCCGGGCGGATGGGTACGCGCGCGTCGAGATGACTTTCTCGAGCAGCGTCAACATTCGCCAGATCGGGCATGCGGTGGTGCACATTGACAGGTACAACGAGGACTATTTGGTGCCGCTCCCCGATGTAAAGGTTCGCGGCTTCCTGAACGCATGCTTGTACCCCGAGGTGATTGGCACATATTACATCGTCTCGAGCACGGGCTACGTATCGGAGATCAAGTTCTCGGGGACGGGCGTGTTCAGCGGAAAGAAGAACTTCTTCCAGGCGAGGATGTACCACAAGAACGACAAGAAGGCGACGATCTACTCATTGGAGGGTGTCTGGAGCGAGGGCTGGACTGTGAAGGACGGGAGGACGGGCGACATTATCGAGAAGTACGAGGTCGACGCGCTGGAGAACCTGCCCGCGCCGATGGAGATTGAGCCGATTGCCAGCCAAGATCCTTGGGAATCGCGCAAGGCGTGGGCTGGCGTGATCGAAGGCCTCGGCAAGAGCGACTTCCGGGAGACGGTGAACGCGAAGAGCGAGGTAGAGCAGGCGCAACGACGCATGAGAGCAGAAGAGAAGAAGAAGGGGGAGACCTGGGAGCCGCTATTTTTCAAGAGCATCCCGGGGGCGGACCACGACATTTTCCACCAGCTGGCCAAACCTGTGAATTGGCAACTTCATGATAAGCACACCAAGGGCGTTTGGAAGATTGACGAGGACAAGCGGGATACGGTTCAAAGACCATTTAGAGGGGAACTGACGCCTTTGGGATAGGCGCAACAGTGCCCACTAGATTTCCTGTATCATGTTCACGACTGGCGTTTGGATTACAGAATGGGAATGGGATAGGCGCTTGGGAATCTGGCTTGGGACTATAGGATGTCAATACACTATTTACTACTTATTTACGCTACAAGACTTTTTGTCTCGGTCTAAATCGCAAAACGTTGAAGCGATATTTCGTTCACAACCACTTAACAGCCTAGCGTGTGTCTTATTAGCTCACATCACAGTGCCACGTCGCCACCAACTGCGATAACCAACTTTCCAGCTGCTTTTCCGCTCTTGATCCTCGCATAAGCCTTGCCCGCATCCTCTAAGCCAAAGACGTCCTCAATCACTGGCTTGACTTTGCCTTCCTCGACCAATCTGCCAACCTGTAGGAAATGCTCTGGGTTTGCGAAGACTGAATGGAATTTGAACCTTCTCTTTCCGCCGCCAAAGAGCCTTGGAAGCAGATGAATCCAAATCAAAGTCGTGAATGTATGGGCTGTCAAAGGCAAACCAATCGCCACGTAGGTCCCGTCGGGGACGAGATATTGGTGGCTTTGCCAATACAACTCTGTATCCAGAAATATCGTATCCAATATGTGGTCAAATTGTTCACCTCTTTTCTGGAGTGCGTCTACCAGGTCACCCTTCTTGTAATCGATCACATCATCAGCTCCAAGACTTCGGCAAAAATCGGCATTCTGCCCCGAACAGACGGCAACAACTCGGGCGCAACCCAGAGCCTTGGCAACTTGTATCGCGAACATCCCGGTGCCACCGCTGCCTCCGTTGACCAAGACCGTGTCTCCCTCCTTCACGAAGGGAGCAAGTGCTTGCAGCGCCGTGACACCACAAATGCCGACACACGCCGCATCCTTCAGCGATACGCCGGCGGGGACCGCTGCGATACCTGATTTTCCTACCACGACGTACTCGGCCAGGGTGCCACACTTGTGCATCTCGGTCCTCCCAAAGACACCCTGGCCAGGTTGCAGTGTGGTAGAAGTTGTTGCGACAACGGTGCCCGAGTAATCAACTCCGGGGGTCGCTGGGTCAGGGAATATGCGGTTGAGGAAGGGAAGTTCGGCGAGCTTGTAGTCGTGGTTGATGGAAGCGAAGGCCACTTTCACGAGAGTGCAGCCCTTGGGAAGTGAAGAGGCAGTCTTGGGGAGCGGTGCGTTGGTGACGAGCTTTAGGTTCTTCTCGATGCTGCCGGTAGTGGTGCGCCATTGCGCCGCGCGCATCGTCGCAGGAAGCTGGGTAGATGATGCCATGCTGGTATTGGCTGCCGAAGGCTATGAAGACTTCGACTTCAAGACGACGTCCATGGACTCATTAGACTTTGTAACACTGTCAAATTTTGTATAACGATTTAAGGTCGTTATATGATCACCTCGAAGCTGAAAGTGGCGTGACAAAGCGGAGGTAAGGATCAAGTGCCAAAGCCGCCGGAGCGCTGGAAAACACTGCGCTGACGAAAATGTGTGATGCCTATGTGATAGCTCAGGAAGCCTCCTACAGTTGGCAGTGGCTTGAGGGTAAGAAACCAATCATCGTGTTGGGCGTTGACGCTGTGCCGCGATTGAGCTTCCCACGGCTTCGAGTTTGTGGTGACTTACCTTTGAATCGAAGCATCAGGACACTTTTACTCTTGGTCCACGAGCCGTCAAATGAGCATCTCAAACAATTGGAACTTGGGTTTCGAATACGATTTGAATAGGGCCACCGTATTATTCACGTGCATAACCGCCAGCGAAATCAAACCACTTCACCTTCGCGGTCAAAGGCCTCCGTTCATCCAGCCGGGCCGGGGTGGCGTAACCCTCGTTCAGCAAACAGTAGTACGATGTCCGGTGAGCAGGAAGTATCTGTAGCCCCCTAAGGTATCTATCTTTGGGTCATGCATGGCTTCTTGTCACCTACGATAGCCATCAGCCACCCATAAGCAATCCTCCGGTCGCACCACGGCAGCCGATCGGCGACTGATACTGCAGCATAGGTGATCATCATTCGCCTTTGCTTGGTATCCTTATCCCAGAGATCAATCCGTTTAATATCGCAATATGTACCGACGTACCCTCCTTTCGTGACAGCTAAGCTGGATCGGGAGGATACACATCCAAGTCAGTCTAGCTCATAGAGGGCTGTCATTGCCTCATTGAACTGAAATGTCCTATCGATTGTAACACAGCATATGCATTCAAGACAGCGAGCCCATATGCAAGCTACCACTGAGGACATCTGCAGGAAACATTTGTCATTCATTTGTTGGCACCTTTACAATTCAAGAAGGCTCCTGGCTGATCCGAGCTTGACTTCAATTATTGCTGCCAGAGTAGGGCAAGATCTGCCTTTGCAATAAAGCGCATGGTGGAACGAATGACCGATGCTGGGGCCCTATCTTCAGCTTTTCAACCTTGTTATATTTTGATCCTTCAAACATCACCTGGCACCATTTGAACAGCCTGTCACTTTTCAACGTCGGTAATACCGGCCACTATCCCTCAACACCTATCGCTCAATATTCTCCAAGCGTTGCGTATCACCAAGACTATGTGCGGAAGAATGTGGCAGTTTATGACTGATATCTTCAAATCGATGATCCATTTTCTTGATTCTATATGGAGAAACAATTATGCCCCGATTCAAAGATTTCTAAATGAGCGAGACTCCAGTCTCCGCGACCAGCTGACGATTGCCTGGAGAGACTACACGCTTTCGCAATTGAACGTAACTCTGGTCACAGTAACCTCCTCCGTATTCTGTTCGCTCCAACAAGACACTAAGGAAATGCAGGCAGCCCTGATAAGCAGCGTCACCTCAAGCTCCTTGACTTGGAACCAGTTCACGAACCCGGCTGCCGAAACGTCTGCTGTAAAGGTAGCAAGGGTTCTCTGGTACAGTGCACTCGTCGTGTCACTGTGCTCAGTTGGGGCGTCCTCACAACAACTGGTTGGCTTGCATCGGCTGAGCACCTACGCCGACGGGCCATCCAAGCTACGACAACTCCTGAGTCAAATGTCAGATCCTGATGGACATCTCGAGCGTTGCAAGACTAATGAGGACCCAGTAACTCTGGGTCTCGTGCAAGCTTATATATGGCATATTCCTCCATTTCTTCTGCTGGGCAGTTTATACCTCTTGGCTATTGGACTATGTGTTCTTGTATACGATTACATTGGCACTTTGTTTGGAACCCCTCATTTTGGACCCTTGGTAAGTCAACGATTACCCTGAGGTTGCGATGTGACCGGAGAACTGACATTTTCTTTTCCTTAGCTTGTTCTATATACTGTGATCCTCATGCTGTCGATCAGCAACTTTCTGCTTGGGTATGTGGTCTTGTATCATTACATGGACGATCAAAAGCCGAGGGAGACATCGATCTAGGTGTTCTTCTACATATCGCTCAAAATATATTGGAGCAGAGAGGTCAAATTTCACACCATGTAGACTCTAGTGAGATGACGCGCATCTTTTGTATTGACTTTCAAATATGCCTCCACGTAGCTTCTCGAGGGCTTTTCAAACGTTCCCTGACTGTAGTCAATTTAATCTGGACCCGGCTCTCAGCAATGCTAGCTAGATCATTTTCTGTCTCCATGACGTTGGTCTAATCGAGCCTTGGTCCTTTGTATCTTCTATTTGCATGACCGAACCAGTTACCGATGGCGAAAAGTCCCATCACTCCTATGACGACACTTGCGTAGTCTTCCAAAATCAGCTAAAAGCAATGAGAAACTGGCTCGCAATGTACTTACTCATATTTGAAGAGGTAACGGGCATTACCACGGGGAAATCGTAGAATATCAATGCAATGAGACCAAGCGCGATTGTCAAAACATTGGCAACAACACCGACAGGCTGTGGCAGTCGGAACTTGCACCTTGGTAGAACCTTCTCAAATGCTGCTGGCCCCTTGAATCTGTGATACAAAGTCAACGCCGCTGGGAAGCTGAAACTGACTTGTTGAAGAATCAAACCCGTGGCGACCAACGCATTGAACGCCGTCGAAGAACCAAGAAATACGCAGCCCAGGATGAAGATGAGAGCTGAATTGACAATGAGTGCGTTGACAGGCACGCCGAATTGTGGGCTAATTTTGCCGAGAAATGATGAAAACACGATCGCATCGTCCCGAGCGAAGGACCATGTAAGTCGGCTGGCTGTTTGTAGAGCACCTGTACAAGCGAAGCAGCCGCATATTGCGATAGTCACAACGAAGGTTGTGGCAGCAGCGGAGGAGCCTGTGGCTTGCGACCAAATCTCCAATATCGGATACCTGTATTCTATTGTTATCATCCATGTCACCTAAATCTCAGATAACACAAATTCGATGCATAACTTACGGAGACTGGAGAACAGGTTCAATATCGCGGAAGCTGTACAGCATCGCGACGCTGAACACGAAACTTGACACAAATCCAATTGTGACAGTAGAAATCAGAGCCTTGGGGATACTGGAGGCTGCATGGTTGCATTCTTCGGCCAGGTGAATGGCCCCATCAAGGCCGGAGTAGATGAAGTTGGGGTTGAGCAAGCCAGTGAAGAAGACAATGCCCTTTGACGACCAGCCGCTATCGTTGATAAAGGTTGTCCATACGAAAGAGCTGTCCTGCTTGGGGGTCGAACGTGCCAAGCAAGTGACAGTAATGACGAAGAAGGCTGTCAGCGAGATGAAAACTACGAAGAAGGTTAGACTAAGGCTGAGTCAAATGTAGTGGAAGTCCCAAAGGAAGCTTACATCCCAAGTCGTGAATCCAAGCTGTACGTTTCATTAAAAAGATATTGTAGGCGGTGAATGCAAAATTGAAGGCCTGGAAAAGAAGGAAGATATGCCACGTTTCCGGGATGTATTGAGGATCGAGGTAAGACGCGAGTGAGAGTACCATGACCGGCATCTGTATGACGAAGCCTGCTCCGTTGGCTATCCAGCCCAGGAAGTTGACTGATCCACAGCAGTAACTCTGTGGCATCCACCATCAGTATTGCTATCGCGATTATGGATGTGCACATGGACCTTACGAGTACACGGCTTGAACGTTCTGGTGCAAGAATGCTGGTCCAGTGATACTGCCCTCCAGCTGTCGGATAGACGGAGGCAATCTCAGCCATGCTCAGAGCACAGGCGCCCCCGAGAACGAAGATGAGAATGATGCCGTATAACAAAGTTACCGGACCGCCCGAAGCAATTGAGATTGACAGTGTGACTGCGATAGCTGACCAGCTGTTGCAGATGTTCCATCCGAGGCCAACAATCTCAAGAAGTCCAATGTCCCGCTTTGTAGGAGACTGGAGACCGAGACGTTTCAAGTCGGCATCTTCGTCGCTGCTCACCCCAATCGAGTCATCTGAAAAGGTAAAGCCTCAGCTCATGATGCCAGGATATATTCTTGAAGTGTGGGTGACCTACTCATTTCGGTCATTGCTGCATCTCGGACGTACGATGAGGGCTTACCCCGGCTATCCGCGGCGTCGAACACCATATCTGTAAGGAGAAAGAGAGGACAAGTGCGACAGCATAGACAATGATTATTCCAGAGGATTTTCGATTGATTTTAAGCATGATTAAATGCATGCTAAGCATTACATTCTGCATTTGAAGATCAGACCACTCGGGCGAAGCAATCTGCATGCCTGCATCGCTGATCTGTACCGAGCTGCAGTCATCCGCAGGGTAACGCTGCAATGCACCAATCCGAGCCCTCATTCGTGGCCAAAAATTGAAGTTTCACCATGAGAAGCAATCTTCATCTTAGTACGACGCAACGTATGCAGACTCATCACGTACAATACCTAAATCTTTGGGCAAAACTGGAGCTTGGAGGTAAGGTTCCGGCTAGCCGAGATGCTCGTTTATGCAGGAAGGTGCCATCGCTTCGCTTTTGCGGTGCAAAGTGTTCCTCTTCTGCTTGGCCACATAAGCATTCAGAATCGCTTCGATTGAAAACGAGTGTCTCACTGGTCTGAAAATGTTCAATACCAACCCTCTCCACCTAGCTGATAGCACAGTCATGAATTGACTATTACAGGTTACCCTCGAAGGCGTTGGACGTAAGGGCCAGAGTTTTGTCTGTCTTGCCCCAATTTTACATGTTCTGACAGCAAAGCGATGGAAAGCCCGTGTGCAAGAGCTTTATTGAATCGAAAGCATAAGTGCCTCTTAAGCTCTGATTCTTAAATACAATACAAAAAAGATTCATCTACGCCATTGAACTCCTGGTATTTGAAATGAAAGACAGGCAAAAGGCATGTACATGAGAAGTTTCAAAACACAAAAGAGATCCCTAATGAAATGCCTAAACCCAGAGCCACGGTAGAAACGGACCATCTGAGACTTCCTGCCACGTTGGGTCTATCGCCAAAGCCGTCAGGCTCACGACTCCCTTGCACGACGTTGTTTGCTCGAACGCATCGAAAGACTTGATAGTCCGTCTGGTTTTCGCCATCGTCATAGTTGAACGACAAAACGACAGGCCAGACTCTTGTCAGTGCTTCGTCGTAAGAGTCGTTGGTTTTCTTCTCATCAGAAGCGTTGAAAATACCAGCCACCCATGAGTACAGACTGTAAACCGGGCCGGTGTCGTTGTTTGCTGTTGCCTCTGTCTGGTTCGTCAAGTTCCCTGCACTTAGTGTCAGATAGCAGCTCATACGAAACTAAGGTAGGGTGACTGTCTTACTTATGAGGTATGAAAGAGGGTCTATCTTCTTGCCGCAGCTATCCGGTTTGTGGATCAGGTCACCGCTGGTTGAGTTGCATCGCGCTGTTCTGGCTGCTTGCTTCAAATCCTCAATGCACATATTCGAGATCCAGCCGTTGCAAGAGCCATCCGTGTCTTCGTCCAATGTCTCCAAGTCTTTCTTAGTGTACGGGTCGCTGATTCCATTCCAGACGTAGGAGCAGAAGGAGTAGTTGTTGCTGGCGTTGCCTGCTTCGAACGCGTTCTGGGGCCCTTCGAGGTCGATGGTGATGGGGTTGATGTTCCACACAGCATTTCTCTCGGGTTCCACTTTGGGAGTATCGCCATTGGTTCTATTGGTTGCAACTTTTACCTCGATGCTCCAACCATTACCTCGGCCATATAGAGTCGAGTCCGGTGGATTCACTAATGGTTTGGAAAGGTCGATACCGACGATTGGCCAGCTTCCGGTTGCATTTGGTTCCTTTACGGCATTTGGGACAATGGTGGAGTCGTTCCATATATCTCGATGGTAGAGTGTTCCCCGGTTCGCGAGCGGGTACAATCCTGCGTTGGAGGCATAAACTCCGGAGGTGAAGCTAAGCCCTACTAACAAGCCGGTAGCCCACCACAATATGCCCATGTCTACTTCCAAAGCGAAAAGAACAATTTGATAGTATGGGGAGACGCAGAGAAGACAAGTCAGAAGTGACGCCCAGGCTAGGAATCCGCTGGTGAATGCTTCAGTAACAATAGACGTATGCCATGAGTGAACAGCTGTGTGACTACTGAGATGCCGGTGTGCTTTTATCATGTCTATCTCGGAAAATTTGATTTATCCCTTCTGCCTGATGCGTAGAGATATGACGTGGAGGCCTTACCATAGCTAGGTAAGATTGCTTAAAAATAAGCTTGCTTTCCCTGCAGGATTCGCGATCGGCGTGGCACAGAGGTCTGGTTGAGGTACTTTGGTATGTGCTGACAGGGAGCTAAGGTGACAGCTGCGCGACCGCTCTTCACTATTTGATCTTGCCAAGACGCGACTTCAGTCATGTTTCAATTGAAGGAACGCCTTTTGTGTCGCATCGTACGTCATTCTTGAGGCGATGCGAGAGGGCGGAGATGCACCAAGGCTGAATACAAGGCGAATTGCAACTGGTTGTTTCATTATTTTTTTCATCTCAATGGGTATTCTTAGTACTTCATTGTCGTGACCTAGTGTCTAGCATCAGGTGCTGGTGGGCAAGCGGCGGTATTCGGCAACACATCCGTCGCGCCGCTTCCATCGAAGTAGCAGGTGCCCAAACTGTTTTCGCACGGCGAGTCAGGACCAGGACAGCACCATCCATACGACTTCCACTCATAGTTCTGCATCGCTTGAGTTAGCTCTGCCGTTTAGTATGAGAGGTCAGTGTAGGAAATACTCACATAACAAGGCACCGGGGCAGCAACGGTGGTTGTCGATGCGGCAGGCTCGGTAACCACCTCAACGATTGACGTCGTTGTCGTTGGCTCGAAAGTGATGACTACCAACGGCGACGAGGTTGTATCAATTGCTGCAACTGTGCTAGATGGCTCCTGGCTGGACGAAGGGGAAGCCGACGTAGGAGGAGCGCTTGAGGGAGCAGCTGAAGGCTCATTGAGAGTGGTGCTGGAAGGCAAGTTTGAGGTGGTCGTGGTATCGTCGGCTCCTCCCCCTCCGGCTCCGCCACCTCCGCCACCTCCGCCCCCACCTCCTCCACCAACGGGAGGAACAACGGCGCCGCCCCCTGCGGCCGGGACGGCGATAGGAAAGACAGGCTCATACTGGTTGCCGTTGGCATCTGTCATGGGTGGCGCTGTGCTGTAGGATATGGAGTAGGAGACGCCAGAAGAGAACGTGATCGAGAATGAGGTCTGAGTAGATCTACTAATGCTCCGCGTGCTACTCTCGGCTTCACTAGTTTGCGACGGGGCGGAGGTGGTAGCTGATCTTGATGGTGTATTGCTGGACGATGGCTGGGCGGAACTGCTTGCCGAAGGGGTACTTGAAGTCGTTGAATACGAAGAAGTTGACGTCGACGAGGGGAATGACGATGATGACGAGTAGGTCGAGGAAGTGTGGGTCGAGCTTGAGGGTGATGATGATGTAACAGAACTGCTAGAGCTGGACGTTGTCGTAGTGGTACTCGCAGTGCTGCTGCTAGACGAAGATGACGATGAAGATGAAGACGAGCGAGTACTTGAAGACTTGCTCGAAGAGCTTTTCTTACTTGAGGTACGCGAGCTTGAGGACGTGGATGACCTGGACGTAGTAGTGTTTCGGTGTGTTGTTGTATTAGTGAAGATATGCGTGGAAAACGTTGTCGGAATCCCCGTCGAGTTGAACGTCGGGGGCGGCGTGATTGTGGGCGTAACTGGACCAGCTGCCTGGCGGTTCACGACATTGTAGTGAGCTGCTTGATGCTTGTAGTGCTCGTTTCTCTGAAGCAAGTGATTGGCTTGGTCATCACGATGTTGGAGCCCCTGAGTTACCCCTGCTAGCACAGAGAGTGCTACCAAAACCGCTGAAAGGTGCATTTTGAAAAGAACGAACTCGGCAGAAAGAGTGGCTGCCTACGTGAATTGAAAGAGTGACTGGAATTTGGGCATCGAAGAGCACACCGCTAGCTGTCAAGATAGGAGAAACATGATCACATTTTGTACGGACGACCCCTTTGGCGCACCACTTCGTCGCTTCCTGTTTTGCACCGCCGCGAGCCCCATCACCAAGGCTGCTTGGCGAGCTAATGCATCTTGACTATCGCATTAGGAAGTTGGTATCCATCTGAATGCCACGCGAAGTCTCGGCACCGATGGGATGTTGTTGGCGTGCTTGAGCGGAGTCGGCAAGGTCGGCAGAGCCCCTTAGGACCCGAGGCGCCCCATCGGCGAAGGGGACTCGGCCGCAAAGTCCGTCCGAATCCGGACCCCCGGGAGCGCGGGTAGGGAGCACCTCGCCTCAGGAGCAGGATGCTATGCCAGTCGACGCAGGCTGACGAGACGAACGGTGGAGTAGAGATGCCCATTTGGTTGGCTGTGAGAGCTGCGTAGGGCTGGTGCCCGAGTCAGTTGTTGATGCTCCTGAAACTTCGTGTTAATTTGCTGGCTGGAAGATAGAGTAAAGACCCATCAACCCCTGTCTGGCAGAGAGCTCGGCGGAGGTCATGGCGTCGATGGGCGCGTTCACGATAACCACGAGGCATCAAACGGTGCGGTGCCAACAACATCACCGGATTGCTCGGTGTAGGGCTGAGGTGAAGCGCGTGGCATTGCTGTACTAAGTGGGCAAAATGTGGGATCTAAAGCGATAGTACGATCATGCAATCACGATACTGAGGAAGGAGGACGGCAGGATTATGGCTCAGGTTTAAATTGAAATCGCAGAGGAGATCCATCCTGCTGCCGTCTTCATGCACGTCAATAGCTCTCCACTATTTCCATTCATAGAACCAAAAATTGGGGCTTCTTAGTTTGGCAGGTCTGATTTTAGTCGGCAAACGTCCGCTTTTTTCTTCTTCGGGAGAATATTACTCAGATAGGCAAGCGGAATTATATGGGAAACATCGAGACCAGGGGCGATGATGGCGATGGAGGGCATTTCTCGGCCCAAACATGAAATTCCCGAGGTTCGGGAGATCTGACTATTCTACTACCTCAACCAGTGACGTATCAGCTGGTAAAGGTAGACTTCTATCTACATTCATCAAAAGGCAAAAGTTCGCTTTATCGACCAGGATATCGAGGTGCTTGTAACCGTCCCCAAATTTCTGCCCTGCTATCCTCACCGTCTCCATCAATATATCGATAGGCCCGACATCCATAACTGACGTGATTACTGTGGGTGGGTTCAGCGATAGAAGATCCGCCAATGAACATCCAACATCAAACACTTTCTCCAAGATACCGACTCCATTGGCTTCAAACGCTGTGGTGGGCAAGAGCCGAGAGACAAGCACAGTATCTCGGGCGATGGCAGTGGGATAGCTGAGCGACATGCTGTCCTCACTATCCGTCCCCGATAGCAGTGTCCTTGATACACAAAGCTTCCATACAATGACCTTCAGCCATTCGCGTGTGATGAGAAGATCAGCTTGTTGCATCGGAGAAAAGTTGGCCACGTTGGCGAGTGCATTCGACAGAGTGTTCTGCAGCCGCGCCAGCTGTTCAGGCTCTGCCGACTTCGATGTCGACGACGGGGTAGATGAGTTCCACGTGGCGATAAAATCCGTGTCAAACGGCCGAAAAAGGGAAATGAGCTCTAGGAAGCCGGGCAGAATTTTAGCATCGGGGCTGAGCGGGTCGATCTGGGGAAGATCTAGCATGGGCTGCAGCGTCAGTGGCCGATGCCGTTGCATTGCATATGCTCGCTCTGTGATGAATAGCACCCAAAAGATGCGTCGCGCGTACTTTTTGGTGGAAGAGTCCGCGATTTCGTTGTATGTTGCTTCTTCATGATATCGTAGTGTCTGCAGAATGGTCATCGCTTCGCGGATGTAGAACCATGCTGCATTGTCGTTATTGAGACAGAAGTAGATGCAGTAGAGGAAGAATGAGGTTTGGACTTGTGCAAGCGACTGAGTATCGGCAACATTGTGGTATCTTCTTGATCGCAACGCCTCCGAGACGAAGAAGTCAACCGTGGGGAGATCGATCCCTGCTGAACTGCTTTGTTGTAGGTTGGATAAATCTGCAGGAGTTGACATTATGTCAGGATCCAAAGCGATATTGGCGCAACACGACATTAGAAGTCCATAACTTTCAGGACATCTTGGGTACACGCGCACGCATTCTTCCATGCGATGCTGGTCCAGCATTGGCGTGATGGGGTATTTGTGTTTGAAATAAGCGTCGAGACATCGTCTGAACATATCAGCCGATACTTGAGGCGACGGTTGGAAGCCGTTATCTACCCCAAATGCACTCCGAGGCAGCACCGATGCTGATGGTTTCGCTCGTGAAGCGTGCCCAGTCTCACTGCACCCAACTCCAGGTTCTGGATGACCCGGCTGAGGAGCTGGAGCCGGTGCCGCCTGTCGTCGATAGTCTGGTCTTCGCCCATATCTTGGTCCCTTTGGTCCGGTCTTCTTCGGGATTGCGCAGTACGTGCAGTCGACCTTGGCGATGCGACAGTTCATGCACGGACGCCGCCCATCACATCGGATCTTACGCGTGTGGCATGTATCGCACGCTTGTCGGACCTTGGCCGCCGCCTTTCTCATGCCCAAGAACGCGGTTTCTGGCGACATTTTCCCTCGAGCACACACAAACAGAAGATATCAAGAAGACGTTGATGGAGACTGCGAATACGAGTGACGCGCAAAGAATACTGTAGAATCTCGTCTAAGTGAGAATCTACACCCCCCTGCTAACTTGACTGATTGGCTAGCTGTAGAGGGCTGTGGAGGCATAAATTGGGCCTTAGTAGGGGGTAGTAGGGGGTGTAGCTAGGGTTTAAGTTAGGGGTAGTAGCAGCTAAAAAACAGTAGAATTCTAAGACTTATAGTATTAGTATATATAGCTAAAAACGCGCTTTTTTTATATTTTTATATATAGTATTAAAAATAGAGGAGTTTAGGTAGATTAACCTTATCTATAAGTACCTAAAAAAAGCTATATTTTATTAAGTAGAGATTATACTAATTAATAAGATATAACTAATAACTACCTTAATTCTTCTTACTTTAAGGTATAATAATAGTACTAACTTATCTTCTAAAAACCCTCCTCTCCTAATATACCTGTTAACATATAACATTCTTTTATAATAATAATAATAATATAAGAATAATAATAACGCTTAACTTACTTTAATATTCTATATAAAATAAATAAATAAAGTTTAAGGTATAAAACCTTATATAAAAATACTCTATTTATTATAACCTATAACTATAATATTGATTATGTAATACGTATAGTTACATAAGCACCTTATATAATTAGCAGTTTAGCAGGTTACGTTTCAGATTATCTTTCCCCTCACTTTTCCCTACTAGAGGAGGAAACCTGCGAATAACAACACAAGCAACAACAACCAGAGTCATCACAATACATCAATTCCCTTATTATTATCTATACGATTAAATGCCCATAAATGCTCAGGATTATCACCTTTTATCATAACATAAGCCCATCTATAACCCTATACTATATAGGCGCATATACCACACCCCTGAATACGCTTATACCTATGCTAACAGGTTATAAGCCCAGCTCAGAGATAACCTCTATTCCTTCTACCTCTTTACCTCTCCCCTACCTACCTATAAAGCCCTACCTCTACTTAAGGGTTATATATACCAAAAATCGATCCTTTAAACACTTTTCTATCCATACTACCTACGCAGAAGCTGATATACTAGCTAGACTAGTAGTTTAGTTCCACGAGATACACCTCTTACGAATCTATATAACCAATCCTATACAAATCAACTATACCTCTATCAATCCTTCTTTAAGCAGACAGTCTCTTACTACTACTTTATTCAATCTATATCCCTCAGATTATCTCTTCAAACTATCCTCTAGTCTACTCCCAATCTGGTTTAGACCTATACTTACGGCACAACAGACTTCCTCTCAACCAATCTACTATATAGGATATATATCTCCTCAGTCTAACAGAAGTCTAGCTAAAGAAGATATTAATTAAAGAGAAGGAATAAAAACCACTCTTTTTATCAGTTAAACCCTGACCCTCTAGGTTTACAACTATTATAACTTTACTATAAGAACCACTATACTATACGTACAATAGCTCTTTAGTTATATAACCTCACTATCGTTTAACCTTTATAAGGCTTGCAACTACGCATCGCATAGCAATAAGGTAATAATAACCAATCCTAAGGTCTAATTCCCTAAGCTTATAAGCTCTAAGAACTATAAAGTATAGGCTATATATATAAAAGCCCTACTATATAATAAAAATATTACTATAGACCTTACTAAACCTATATCTAAAGATAATTTAGATAAAAACTATAAGGCTTTAAGTTATATATAGTTATTCTGTAATAATAGTCTACTTAGGGTTATAAAAGATGATAAAGACGCTTATACAGCTTGGAATTATCTAAAGTCCCTATATAAGCCTATAGGTTTTATAAATAAGTTTTTAACCTATAAAGAGTTTTTTAATACCTCCTTAGATAACTTTAAATTTATAGAAGATTATATAAATAAAATAAAAGAACTTATAGATAACTTATCTTATAATAAGCTTAAACTATTAGATTAAGTAGTTATTACTTATATACTTAATAATCTAAATAAGACTTATAAGGCTTTTATAACCTCTATAACTTAGTCTCTTAGGACTAACCCTTCTGCTTATAACCTAGACTCTTTATATACTAGTCTTATAGATAAGTATAAGAGAAAAGGAGGCAAAGAAGTAATTAATAATACTACTACTAAAGGTAATAAAAATAAAAAACAAAATAAAAACTAGGAAAATAATAAAAAGAAAGATAAAAATAAAATAAGTAAAAAACCCTAGAAAAAACAGAAAGGTTTATACTACAAAAATTATAAGAAAACAAACCATACTGAAGAAAACTGCGCTTTTCTATATCCTGAAAAAGCACCTAGCTAGTGGAAAAAGCCCTCTACTAGTACTACTAATGCTAAAGATAAAGAAAAAGAAGTAGTTAATATAACTACTATAGATAATATTACCCCCTATATATCTATTAATAATCCTAAAAATCCTATAGATTTAATAGATTTATCTTCTAATAAAGAAGAAGAAGATATTCTCTTTAAGAATATAAGCTATACTGCTCCTAATAATATAAATAATAATACTAATAATCCTTCCTTAAGTTATTTAATTAACTAATCTTTTATTAAGGAAAAAGGAAAAATAAAGAGTTATAATAATAAAAATAAAAAAACAGTTAATTTTTATATTAATACTGCAGCTACTATTTATATAGTTAATAATTATAACCTTATAAAAAATCCTATAAAAATAAATAAAATAATAAAATAGGGAGAAGCAAAAACTCTTACTTCTACTATAAAGGGTGATTTAATAATATATCTTAATAATAATAATATANGTGACTTAATAATATATCCTAATAATAATAACATAATATTAAAAGACGTTTATTATATACTTGAACTAGGTATTAATCTACTTAGTCAATCTAAGCTAGATTCTTTAGGTATTGCTTCTATTATATGGAAATAACTTATTTTATATAATATTAATAAAGATTGTATTATTACTATAGGGGCAAAACGAAATAACTTATATTTCTTCTAATTTCCTANTATCAATAATAACAATAACTATATATACAATACTACAAATAATAATAATATAAATAATAAAAATAATAATAATAATAATAATAATAATAGCCTCCAACTATGGCACGAACGTCTAGGACATATACATATACAAAGCCTTTTAAAATTAAAGGATAATACTATTATAAATATAGATATAAATAATAATAATAATAATAATAAATTACAGCCCTGCAAAGCCTGTTATCAAGGCAAATTTATAACTAAGGCTAGTAAAAAACAGGTTCATAACAAAAATCTAGATTATCTAGATTATATAGCTTCAGATTTATGTGGGCCTATAACGCCTACTACTTATGATAAATATAACCTTTTTATTATCTTTATAGATAAATATACCCGTTTTGTATGGGGAAAATTACTTAAAGATAAAGAGAAGCATACTATTAGTGAAGCTTTTCTTGAATTTCAAGCTGAAGTTAATAATAATAATAATAATAAAAGAATAAAAGAAATATCTACTGGTGGAGGTAGAGAATTTGATAATGAACGCTTTAAAGCTATATGCACTAAAAGCGGTATAATATATAATAAAAGACCTCCTTATACGCATGAACCTAACGGACTTATAGAGCGTACTATACGCACTATAGTTAATAAAATAAGAACCTTACTATATAATTCAGGTTTACTACACTACTTATGGGGTGAAGCCTTCTATGCTACTCTTTATATGCATAATAGGACTCCTCATAGCTCTATTGAGTATAAAACGCCTTATGAAATAAAGAATAATATAAAACCTAATATTAATAATATAAAGGTATGGGGTAGCGTATGCTATTATAAGAATAAAGATCCACTTATTAAAAAACTAGACGTACGAGCACGTCAAGGTTATATAATTAATTATAGATCTAATGGGTATAAGATCTGGGATATGCAACTAAGAAGAGCCTTATGGTCTCGAGACGTTGAAATCCTAGAGAATACCTTTATTTCTCATCATAAAGAGCTTCCTATAAGCATAAATACCCGCTTTAAGGATACAAATAGTAGTATTATGCCCAACAATGATAGACATAATACTGCCCATAATAGTCCACTAAGAGATATTTCTAGTCAATCTATCTCTTATAGTAATAATCCTACTATAAGTAGAGATATTGCTATAACTAATAATGCTCTTAAGAATCTAAATGATGAGACTATTATTAATAGTAATAATAATATAAATATAAATAATAATAATACTATTAATAATAGCAATAATAATAAGATCAATACTAGTATGAGTAGTTCACACAATGATAGTATGAAAACTACTAGTATTAATAATAGAGAAATAAATAAAGAAAAATCCAAGTTACTTATAGAGATCCCCTCTCTATCAGAAGAAGCTAAAAAAGACTACCAATGGGTTAATAATACGGTTAATAATACCGAAAGTGCACTATTATTTACTATTCAGGACTGCCCTGCTCTTAGTATATATAAAATAAATAATAACGTTATAACTGATAATAATAGTATTACTAGAACCAGTACTATCGATAAAGCTTCTTATATACTATCAGTTATTACATTAGACGAGCCTTCTACTATAAGACAAGCCTTAAATTCTCCTTATAAAGATAATTGGATTCAGGCTATGCAACTAGAAGTAACTCAAATAGAAGATATAAAAACTTAGGAAATTATACAAAAACCAGATAATATTCATCTATTAGGCAGTAGATAGGTATATACTATGAAATTAAAAGATAAAATAAATAATATATATAAATATAAAGCAAGATGGGTTGCTCAAGGTTTTAATCAATATATTGGTATTAATTACTTAGAAACCTTTTCTACTACTTGTAGACCTGAGAGCTATAGATTTATAGTAATATTTGCTATAAAAGAAGGTTAGACCCTTCTACAGTATGATGTTACTACAGCGTTTATACACGCTAATATAGATATAGATATCTATATAATATTACCAACAGGTTTTTTATATAATAAAACCACTAATAAGTTGGAATTTAATCCTAATTATAACTATAAGTCTAATAATAATAAATATTGCTGTAAGCTTATTAAAGCTTTATATAGGTTAAAACAAAGCCCTAGACTGTAGTATAACCACTTAAAAGCTATATTAATAAAATTAGGATTTATTGTTTCACCTTATGATGAAGCAGTATTTATACTTAATAAAAATAGCTATAAAGCTATAATATGTTACCATATAGACGATATATTACTAGCAGCTAATAATACTGCTACTAGTGATTATATATATAATATATTAAGGCAATATATAAAAATACAAATATTAGGGGAGCCTAGTACCTTTTTAGGCTATGAGTTTGAAATAGATAGACCTAATAAGTCTTTCTTTATGCATCAAACTAAATATACACAAAAAATATTAAATAAATATAATAAAATAAATATAAATCCATCTATAACTCCTATGAGAGATAATATAAAACTATATATAAATAAATATTATGCTTCTAAAGAAGAAATTCTACAGTTTCAACAGCAAATTGGAGCACTTTTATATCTAGCTTTAAAAACTAGATTTGATATAGCTCTAGCTGTTATAATATTATCAAGATATACAACAAACCCTTCTAAAGAGCATTTTATAGCTCTAGATTACCTATAGGGTTATTTAAATAAATATCCTAATAAAGGAATATATTATAACTGTAGTAATAATAAAATTTGGGATTTAATAGGTTATTCAGACTCTAACTGGGCTGGAGACCTAGATAATAGAAAATCTACGTCAGCTTATATATTTTGCTGGGGTTTATATAATATAGTGTCTTATAGTACTATAAAATAAAAAACTATAGTTTTATCTACTTGTGAAGCTGAATATATAGCTTTAATTGAAGCTGTTAAAGAGGCTTTATACCTATATAATAACTATAACTATAATTTAAATAAACTAGGATTTAATCCTATTAAAAAGCTTAAGATTTTTATAGATAACTTAGCAGCTAAAAGGCTAGCTGAAAATCCTGAATTTCATAAGAAATCTAAGCATATTGATATAAAATATCACTTTGCTAGAGAATCTTTATTAAATAAAGATTATATGTTATTTCATATAGACTCTAAGTCTAATATTGCGGATATATTAACTAAGCCTGTAGGCAAAGTTATATTTAATACTATAATGAATATAATTAATAATGATAACAATAATAATAATAATAACGATAATAATAATAATAACCGCATTAAAGAAATAACTTACTAGTTTTTCTTTTATATTTTTACCTATAAGATTATTTAATAAGAGTTTTTTAACTAGTTATAAACATATTATNAGTTTTTCTCTTATATTTTTACCTATAAGGTTATTTAATAAGAGTTTTTTAACTAGTTATGATATATTATATATATTATAGGAATATTTTTCTTATTTTTCCTACGAGGTTTTTAAGTTTTTTATACTTATAACGTATATATATATTAAGTGAGTAAGCTATATATTATAAATCAACCATATATACCTTAAGGGGGGATGTTAATATATAACATTCTTTTATAATAATAATAATAATATAAGAATAATAATAACGCTTAACTTACTTTAATATTCTATATAAAATAAATAAATAAAGTTTAAGGTATAAAACCTTATATAAAAATACTCTATTTATTATAACCTATAACTATAATATTGATTATGTAATACGTATAGTTACATAAGCACCTTATATAATTAGCAGTTTAGCAGGTTACGTTTCAGATTATCTTTCCCCTCACTTTTCCCTACTAGAGGAGGAAACCTGCGAATAACAACACAAGCAACAACAACCAGAGTCATCACAATACATCAATTCCCTTATTATTATCTATACGATTAAATGCCCATAAATGCTCAGGATTATCACCTTTTATCATAACATAAGCCCATCTATAANACCCTATACTATATAGGCGTATATACCACGCCCCTGAATACGCTTATACCTGTGCTAACATACCTATAGGTATATCTCTCACCCTATATAGTACTAGTAAAGCTAATAATAACTAGTATTTTAGCTAGGTTAGAGAGCATAATAGGGGTACTATAGAGCTAGCCTTACTAGCTAGGTAGAGTATTAAATACTTTATTAAATAACTAAGTAAGTAGTAGTAGAAGTAGGATAAGAAGCTTAAGATTAAATATAAGTAGCAAGAGGCTATAAGTATTTTTTTCTAAGTTAATAAGAAAGCTAAGATAAGTGAGGTATATTAATAGGTGTAAAAACTAAGCTATAAATACCTTATAAAACCTCCTCTATAGTAGTAATATATTAATTAATATCTACTTAAATATAGGCATTAGGAATTTTTTTATTAATAACTTCTTTTTTAATATAGGTAGTATAATTGAAGTTCTCTTAGTCTATATAATTAATTAACTTAGTAAGGATATCCTTAATATAAACCTTCTTAATCTTACTACTATTTAGATTAATACTAATATTATATTAAATAAAAGCCTTCTACACTATCTCTACTTTCTTAAGGGCTAAGTAATAGGTAGTAGTAGTAACAGCCTAAATAATTATAATATACTTCTTAAAGACTAACTATATAAATAGGGTACTAGCAGTAGTAGTAGTAGCCTCCTCATTAAGTATATACTCTTCTATCGCCTCAGTAAGCTACTACTTAAACAGCTTATTAACAGTAGTATTAAGTAGTTATAAGAGTGATATTATACCTAGGGGGATTAAAGTAGGCATAATACTTAGATCTTTAAGTTTCTTAGCAATTAGAGTGGTTTTATAAAAGCTAGCAACATCTATAACGAGGAGATGTTTCCTACTAGCAGTAATAAAGCTATACTTATTATTAATCTAGTAAGTAAAAGAGACCTTATTATTATACGCAGTGTTATTAAACTTAATAGTAATGTTAGGACTATATAGGTAGCCCTTACTAGCCTCAATCTAACCGCCTAAATTAGAAGGCTTACTGTGAAAAATCAGCTTAAGCTTAAGGTATTAGACCCTATCTATAAAGATATATAGGATTAGTATAGCCTATTACTTACTCTAACTACTATAGTTAGTTTTACTAGCTATAGTTTTACTACTAAAGACTACCTAAGTTAATCTATTAAAGTACTTAAAGGGGATAGGGGTCTTATTAAGGTTAAGGATATAACTATAAGGAAAGTACTAGTTAGCCTCTTTAGTAGGTATATTATAGGGGTTTAGTAGTAGGTATGTGAGGGAGGGTTAGTTAATATAGTAGTAGAACTATAGAAAGCTATTAATAATTTTAATATATTTAGAGGGTAACTTAGAGGCCTACTTAGTAAGCCTATAGTAGCTAATATTTTAATAGTAGTAGAAGCTATTAAACTAGCTATATAAAAAGGTAAAAAGACCTAAAACGCTAGTAGTAGTATAGATATACCTAAATAGGTCTTAAGCTATTCAGTAGAACTATCTAGTAGTAATAATCCTAGCTATAATATATTAATCTAAGAATAGTTAATATAGGGTAGCCTTAAGGGTAGGGAAATTAGGTATATATATAAGGCAGTATAAGCCTAAGTTAAATATCTCTTAGTATGTTAAATACTACTAAGTGATTATTACTATAGGTATTAAAAACTATATTATAGCCTTATTATATATAGGTTAATAGTAGCTACTATTAAAGTAGCTCTCACCCTTATAGAGGTATTACTTCTAGCTAAACCTAATCTATATATAATAGTACTCTAAGAATATTAATACCTAGTACTACTTATATATAAAATAGGTATAATTAAGGTAGCAGTATAGCTCTATTATATTATACTACTTCTCTTAGTGAGGTATAACTTTAGGCTTAGGTTATACTTTTAGTAGTAGTATGAGAGGTAGACCTAAGCTAATATTAGGATTAATCTTATTACTAAAAGTATACACTATAGCTATCTTAATATAAACGCGATAAGTATAGTATCGTAAGAAATAGGGAAAATCGCTATATCGCATAGGAATAATAATAAGAGGAGGGAGACTTACTACCTACTAAAAAGGCCTGATTTATGGGCTTCGAGGGGTAGTACTCTCGTCGGAAAAGGTGGTGTTTTGGGTTAGTATAGGTGGGGGGGCAGGGGGGTGCGGATTCTCACTTGGACGAGATTCTATGGTAACCTGGGGTTGGTGGGCTTGGTCCCCCTTTAAAGTCTAGACCGTCTTGGGTCTAGATTTAGACTTGGCGCATCGGTTTCCGATTGGAGAGAGGTTACCCCACGAGTCAAATTTGGATTCACTATTCAGCGAAAATGAGGGCGAGTTCTGCCCATCGACAATGAGGATCAAAAGCTTCCCATTAACATGTGGCTACCAATAATACCAGATCTAAACCGAGAGCGATGTTTCGGAGCACACTCCGCCGTATGCTGCACCGTGGCGGCTTCATACACTCAAGCACGTGCCTTCTCAATAAGAACACCGTCCGCGACGACGTAATTGTCGAACTTTCGGGGAGGGACGCGATTCGCGTAGAGGAAGTCGATGTCCTGGTAGGTCCTGTTCTTCGTCTCTGGCTGGAACCAGAACAGCAAGGCGAGGATGAATACTTCGGCGCCGACGAAGAGGAACATGACTTTTCCGCCCCAGTTGAGCTGATCCGGGTTTATAAAGTAGGGGAAGACCGACGACAGCAAGAGGGCTGTGAGCTGCTGACATACGAGCGTGAAGGCGATCGTCTTGGGTCTCGTCGCTTGAGACGCAGTCTCTTGAGCGACTGCCCAACCGAAGCATCCGACTGTAGCAGTGTAGAGCATGGACCATGTAATCATGAAAGCGAGCAGAGCCATGTTTGCTGCCTTGTTGGCCGTCCCAGCGAGAGACGTGCCACCGATGATGATCGACCAGCAGCATAGCAGTGCGCCACCCCCAACGAGGGACTTCCGACGAGGAAGAACATCAGAAACGCAGACAGCGACGCAGTTAGAGAGGAATTGCAGTGTCGAAGAGATCGCAGTAAGTCCGAAGGGATCCGATTGGCCGATGAGTTCGAAGTAGTATGTCTGGTATGTGTTCTGCGCCCAGTCAGTTTTATCACCACCACAACACCACCACAACCTCAAAAATCACGAAATAGACTGAGTTTGAACGAACCGCAAAGTACCCGCCACTCCAATTTTGCCCTTGCAAACCGAGCACAGCAACGAGAGTTCTGTATCGGTGTTCTTTCGTGAAGATGGCTTTCCAGCTGGTTTGGCTGGCGGCGGTGTTTTCGCCCGCTTCGGTCTCCAACTCGGACTTGATAAAGTGGAGCCGCTCTTCTACGTCAATGTTCTTGCCGTAAAGCTTTAGAATCGCCTTTCTGGCGTCGTCGTCTCTGTCCTTCTTGACGTACCAGACCGGCGACTCTGGTAGGAACGGCAGTCCGATGGCGAATAATGTCGGGACGAGGAAGGTCATGACGAACGCCAGGCGGTAACTCCAGGGTCCGTCAATCTTCGACGAGCCCCACCCAGTTATTGAGGAAAGGAAAAAGCCAAGAACAATAACGACGTTGGTGAGTGAGCTGAGTGTACTTCGGAGGGCGGCCGGGGCGTTCTCGGTAACGTATAGAGGAGGCGTGGCTGTCGACAAGCCGACGGACAGTCCCAAGAGGAGCTTCGAGACGAAAAGGATAGGGAGACTAGGGGCAAAGACGAGGGCAAAGGACGCCGCCCAGGATAGAATAACGGCGGTCCAGAGAACGGCCTTTCGGCCGGTATAGTCGGCGAACTGACCGGTGAGGAAAGCGCCAAGCACTTGACCGATCGTACTTGCCGCGTTCCAGAGCGACTGCCAAAGGGCAGGAATAACGAACTGGTCTCCTGCCGCGTAGTAGTTGCCATAGGCCTCGCGGAATTCAGGGAAGGCGATAGCTACGCCTGACAGACCAGAATCATACCCCCATCCGAAGACGAGGGACATGATGTACAGAGCCCAGAACACATATCGCTTATCTTTCTTGAGGTTGGCCCAGAGACGTTGGTACTGTTGCTTAGGTGTGAGGTCTGGTTGGTCGACGGTGACCTTGAGTGCCTCGTCAACGTCGGCACCAGACTTTTCGATGTGGTTGGCAGAAGGAGACTTGGCTATCGCCAACTCGGTCGATTTGGTGGCCATGAAGGGCTACTTAAAGCTGGAGGGTATAAGAAAGATTAGGGTTTGTTGAGATGTTTCGGGCGCATGAAGAGGGTGTCGCTGAAAAGAGACGAGAAACAGCGACGATTTATATCAACTCCGTTGAGCCTCTTACACAGACACTGCCTCTGGGTGCTCGGCCTCCGATCCACCCCCGACGGCACGAGGTATGGTGCCAGTCCCCACGGGGAACAGGAGATTTCCTGGAGAGACATCGCTAGCGTCTCCAAGAATTTGGGACTTCTCGCAATAGAGAGAGAAAAAGGTTGGTTTTCTCTGTGGAAAGAAGAGATATCGTCTGTGTAAGTCGGCGATGCTGTACCTCATAGCATACCCATGGCATTCCCGATGGGGTGGCTTCGGCTGAAATGGTTGAATTTCGATTGGTTAAGATCCCTGCAAAGAGGCTGCGGGAGAAATGGGTGAATTACCATTGGCTAAAATAATCGCTGAATTGCAGAGCACGGCTGAACTGTCATTGGTTATCTCACATTCACATCCTGCATTGTCGAAAGATCCCATTGCGAATTCGTGACACGATCGAAGGAGTGCTCCAACGGGATGCATAGAAGCGAGACCCTAGAATGATTCTGTGGTTTGATCCTCAGCATCCAGGCTTTCTGATGACAGATGTCTTCGAATACTTATCACCGGCTTTTGCGGTGAAAGTGAGGAAGATGGTGGTGAAGGGGGTTGTCGCAAGAGTTGCAACTAAACATAATTCTACCACATGCATGGAATAAGTGCGTATCAAGCCTGAGATATTGCTAACTTCTGGATACCTTCTGATATTCAGGCGTCTTCGTACATTTTTTCGGTAAACAAATGGCCTACCTCGCCTTTATTGACGCCGTGGTCTCTGTTGTAGCCCCTCTTGCTGTCGTATCTGCTGTCGTCTTTGTCGCCGTCGTCGCCGTCATCGTCGTCGTCTTCGTCTCTATTGTCCTTGTTGCCTTCGTCTCTATAACTGTCACCATAACTATCCTCGTTAGTCCTGTTGCCCCTATTGTTGTTATTGCTATTAATGTTCGAACCGATCATTGACGCTGTTGTAAACCACCCTTCCAATCGTAACTAGTATGTTGAAAAAAGGCTATCGGCGATGCCCCGAAAGCCACACTTTCTCAAGTGACAACTTAATGATCCAGATCTTGGCCTCTATGACCGAAAATTTCAGCGAGACCTGTTTTGAGTCTTAGTGGAAGGATTTTGATGTGATTTATTGCGGATATTCTAACGACAGATCGATCTTCAAAATCACGTAAGTTGAAGTTCACCCACGGCCGAACTGTTTGGTGTTGTTTCTGCCGAAATTCATGCTCATGTTGAAGGCCATGACGCTAGTCTCCGCGAAGTGGCGTTGCCCAACGAATCATAATTCACCCGTCCGAGCCTCGAAATTTCACCCGAGCAAACCCCATCGTCCGTGTCTACCCCGCCGGGATCCGGACCGCATGTTGGTACCTAGGTATTAGACGTCCCGGCTAAGAGCCTCAATGTGAACATAAGAGCCGTCGCTACGTCCACTGATTCCCGTATTCGATGATTCGAGTTCCAGTCCTTCAACTTCTTCCGTCTTCTTTTTGCCATCGCAGCAGTCATGCCGGCAACGCACAGTCCCCCTGAGCGCGAGTGGTGGAAGGAAGCTGTCGTTTATTAGATATACCCAGCCAGCTTTCTGGACTCTGATGGAGATGGTCTAGGTGATCTTCCTGGTATCATCTCGAAGCTGGACTACATCAAGTCGGTCGGGGCCGACACCATCTGGCTTTCACCCATCTTCAAGAGCCCTCAGAATGACATGGGTTACGATATCTCAGATTACAGGGAGATTCACCAACCCTACGGCTCAATCAAAGATGCAGAGACGTTGATCCAGGGCTGCCACGAGAGGGGTATTAAAGTTCTCCTCGATCTAGTTGTCAACCACACCAGCGACGAGCACGAATGGTTCCGCGAATCTAGATCCTCTCGAGCATCCCCCAAGAGAGACTACTACTTCTGGAGGGATCCCAAGTTCGACCCAGATGGAAATCGCAAACCACCCAACAACTGGGCCTCCCTGTTCGGCGGCAGTGCCTGGACCTGGGATGAGCACACAGGCCAATACTACCTTTCGCTCTTCCTGCCCTCTCAGCCGGACCTCAACTGGGCTAATGAGGACATGCGCCGCGCCACGTACGCGGACATGGAGTTCTGGCTAGAGAAGGGCACCGATGGTTTCCGAATCGACTCCATGAACCTCATGTCGAAACACCCCGACCTCCCCGACGCCCCCGTCGCGTTCCCGGACAGGGAGTTCCAGCCCGGAGCGCTGTACTACGCCAGCGGCCCGCGCATGCACGAGTACATCCGCGAGATGCGGGAGAAGGTTTTCGACAAGTATAACTGCATGACGGTCGGGGAGCTAGGCTTCACCAAGGACGAAGCCAGTGTGGCCTCTTACGTTGCTAGGGACAGGCACGAGCTGAACATGCTGTTTACAGGCGACATCGTCGACATGGACTTTGGGCCGAACCACAAGTACGAGCGCGACGACTTCCGCCTTTCGAAGCTCAAGCATATTGTTGGTATGTGGCAGAAGGCGATGATTAGGTGCGATGGATGGAATGCGATTTATATGGATAACCACGACTCTGGCCGCTCACTTTCGCGATACGCGTCCGACTTGCCCCGATACAGAAAGACTGCGGCCAAGATGCTGGCGACGCATCTCGGCACCTTGTGCGGCACGTTATTCCTTCTTCAGGGACAGGAGATCGGCATGGCGAACGCGCCCGAGTCGTGGACCGTCGATGACTACATCGATGTCGAAGGGAAGAACTACTACGACAGTGTGCGCCAGAAGCGCGGCCCCAACGCGGATATGAGCGACGTAATGAGGGAGATGAGGCTGAAGGCGAGAGATCACGGAAGACTGCCCGTGCAGTGGACGGCAGAGAAGCATGGCGGGTTTACCAACGGCTCCAAGCCGTGGATGCGCGTCAATGACGACTTCGACGAGTGGAATGTTGAGCAGCAAGAACATGACGAGGATAGTGTATTGGCATACTGGAGACAGGTGCTGGACATGCGGCGCAAGGAGAAGGATGTGTTTGTTTACGGTCGGTTCGACACAGTTGGTCAGTTTGATGGCAGTGAGGATGTATACGTATATACCATGACGAGCTATGATGGGAAGACAGCGGCGGTCTTGCTCAACTTTTCCGATCGAGAGCAAGTGTTGAAGTTGGGACCTAGTTTTGATGGATGGAAAAGGTTGCTTGGGAGCACCTCGAAGAGCATCGACAGAGATGGTATCAGTCTAAAAGCATATGAGGGCACAGTTTATGCCAATTGGTAGGCAGACGACTGGTTGATCAACGCTCTAGAGGAAGAACAACAAAAGAAGAGTGCTCCAGAGATCAATGGAGGGGAACATGGCAGTATTGACTAGATGTTTATTCTAATTCATGCATCAGCTTGTCGTTATTTGACAATATCTTTTAAGACATTCCTGCGCTGCTATGTTTTGTTTTAATTACTGTGTCGGCAAAGGAATCCTAAGTGAAGCCTCCCTCTAGCAGGCATCCATGACTTTGCAGAGGGCGACAACCCGGGCTTCGCTTGATCATCTAAGTCCACAAGCTCATCCAGTCGCAATTCTAATCATTTCAAGGCAAATCTTCTGAATGATATGCTAAGCAATTCCTCGGGTCCTCAACCAAAGATGCTGCCCTCTACGGCATGTCTCTTGAAAGCGGAACTCTGTTTCTCGTATCTTTGTCTCACACTGCCAGCCTTGTGAGGTATGATCAGTTCGCTTCCAAATTGCACCTGCCACTCATCGTCCGTTGGGGAATCGCCAGTCCCGTAGTCGATCCAAGCTCGGCATATCAGTCTGCCTGCCTCGGCCCGAATACTGTAGTCAGTCAGGCAGATATCGCACTGATCATTGCACTCTTGTCCAGGCTTTTTAAAGGCTTTGCCGATTGTTCCCATCAAATCGGCGCCTGGGGAAGCAGGCGAACGGATTTCAACCCGGTGAGACAAACGACCATTGACGATTTCTACGTGCCTCAGCAAAGTAACATTTTCCACAAGCTGCTCAAAATATTTATTATCGGCATTCGAACCAAAGAGAGATCTGTTTCCACGGTGGCCAGTATGGCGGGCATCTGTTCCCAGGTGAGCACAAAATGGGTAATGGCATTCGAGAAGATCTGTCGGCGCCGGTGCTTCCTGCCGCTTGTCCCACACGAAGTTGAACTCGACAAACAGGAGAAACCTCCCGTCCACAACCTTCGGCACCGCCTTCAGAAGCGGTTCGTACATGTAACTGGACAACCGAATTTGAGGTAAATACCTGGGCTTCAGCAGGGATTCCGGCCGGAGCTCACTGGTGAGCAGGTGCTGGAGTCGAACAGCCTTCGTCGCCAGCTGTATGCGCGCGTGGGTCATGTGTCCTTTCCGCTGGTTTCTCAGGCAGGGCAGCTCGCGATAGAAGTTTTCTTCGATGTTCCTGAAGTCCCGGACGCCGTGACGTTTCATACAAATCGTACATAGCCAGCGGTTCGGTTGGTTGTAGGTAAGATCCGCCAAGAATCCCACCTTCATCTCCCGCGGAAACTTAGCATATGTTGCCATCCAGTCGGTATGGGTGAGATACCGAAGGTCTCTGCAAGTCTGAGACAGAACAAAGCGACCGTGTGGGCGGAGGTTGCTGAATATTTGGAAGAGAATTTCCAATGGTAGCTTTGCGAAGGGGGAGTCTTCGAGACCAATGGATTTGACAGAGTCTCGACCCTTACCAATGCCGTCCGGCTGTTTGATCGGTGCGTCCATGGTTGAAATATTTGTAAATGCGTTGTTTCTTGTGCATTGGAACATGATGTAAGAGGATGGGCAAAATTGGACATGAATGAACGTTGACGTGGGCCATGAAATTAGATATTAAGAAGAATCCTCTTTCTCCGGAATAATTCTCTCTGACGGGTTCTCAAGGTACAGATCCAAACTCAATGTTGTGGGTATATCATAACGCAAACGCTACTTATCGTGACCGTCCGGGTTTTCAACTCAAAGTGCCTTGTCGAGGGTACCCTTCTTGACAAAGTCCTTGCCCGCAAACTCCCTCTCTCCGCCGGTGGCGATGTTCTTGTTCTTGGCCTGCCCAGCGGTGTCGCCGGCCGCAGTGTCAACCGCTGAGTTGAACTTGCCCCTCAGCACCTCACCAACGCCCTACCTGCTGTTAGTCATGCGATTCTCGACGATCCGCTGCCAACTACTGACATGTCCTTGGGCGAGTGCGCCCTTGATCTGTCCCCCGATGCCTCCAGACCGCGTCGTTGGCGCATCTCCGCCGCCGACTGGTGCGTGAGTGCCAGCGTGCGTCGCGGGGTTGCCGGCAACGTGAGCATTGCTGCCCACCGTGCTTCCGACGCCGGCTCCAGTGGTCGCAGTTGTGTTGGTGCGAGCTACATCATTTGTCGCGGGAACCGTAGGGCTCTGGTAGGCGTTCTCAGCGTCGAGAGTCGCGGTGTTGGTGTTGGCGGCCATGTTGAGTGATGTTTCGGGTATATTTTGAATCTGAAAAGGAGTCCAGAAAGACGTGTTTGTGTTTCAAGTGTCTTCCCAGAGAAAACTATGTAAGAAATATAAATATTCGAACGGATGCACAAGCTGATGCGATGTCATCGCTCCCAAACCTGGTCCGGTGATGCGCCAAGGGGTGACGTCACGATAGCGCAAACCCGCCTCGGGGGGGACGATCTGTGGACCGTCGTCCGCGTTCCGGATAACCGAGTTGATGTCAGACGATCAGCCTCAAATTTAGTTCTTATTTCCGTTGGCTCAGTTCTTTACTGATTTTGCTGCCAGCGAACAGTTTTTCAACTTTAGTGGGTATGATTCAGTTATGGCCTATCGACAGCTTCAACTGGCATACCCTAACCCACCATGATCCTTCTCTATTTACATTATCAAGGTAAGATAACGGACTTTCGGTTGCACGAAAGAAGCAACCACACCAACTGCACGATGGGTGGTAGCTTCCATGTGTTCGGCACTTGAGTGTTTTCTGGCAGATCGGCTTGTATCCGTATGAATATGCTGTTTGTATGAGGTTACAAATGAGACAACGTCGACAGACAATGACTTTGCTTTGAAAACAAAAGGAACCATACCGTACAGGCTGACCAGCGAACGTCTATGTGTTACTCCCACCTTCCGAGACCAGTGGCAAGTCTCCTCCATCACCGAAACGCAACTATTCAGACATCACCACCACTCACCCCCTCTCACCAGAACCCCAAAACAACAACACCAACAACCAACGCATAAACCCACTTCTCAACCGTCAAATTCGCCCCAGCACCATAATAGCACCCATTGCTATTACACCGCCCACCGCTCCCGCTCCCCCATCCACTGCCGCCGCCATACCCCCACGCCGCGCTGCACTCCCCCGCGAACTCGACCAGATCCGTCCTCCCCAGCGGCGAGCACGTCGTCGTCGTCGTGTCCCTGCTGTCAAGCGTGCCCTCGTCGGCGCTGCACGACAGTGCGGCGGTCCACTTGCCGGCCGTGCAGCGCTGAAACTTATCCGCGAGGCAGTTCCACTGGCCCTCGTAGCCGACGCAGTCGGCGTCTGCGGACTGATAGAGCGCAGAGATGTCGAGGGTTGTGTTGAGGGGGGATGGGTCTGGGGCGGCGGCGGTGAGGCGGAGGAGGATGGTGAAGAAGAGGAGGAGGGTTAGGAGGGCGCTTTTGCGGCCACAGTGTGGTTGGGGGGACATTTTGGAAGAGTAGGGTGTGGTGTGCACTCCTTTGCGTTTTGGTGGGTGTGATTGTTGAGATGAACCACAAAGTCGGGTCTCCAGGACTCGGTGCGAGGAATGAGGAAGGGTGGGTGGTTCGTCTCATGCCGCGGACCAGCCCTACGAAACCTTCGCAAGTCCTATATATTTCATCGCAGAGGTGCTCAGCTTGGCGGGCCAACTCCCGAGCCAATGGGTCCAGGTAGACACAGGACGAGACTATGATGGCATGATAGCTGAGACATGACATGAGCCTCCCATGTGCATGCGCCGTCCTCACTTAGACATGTGCTTCTCGAAAATTTGCAGCTCATCAGTGTTTGCTCGCGCCCGTCTCGATAAGACTCTCTTCGGACGAAGCTGTTCGGACGGGATATCCCAGCTGCTGCGCTGTCAGCTGTTACATATCCTCATGAACGTGTAGCCTTGTCATTGGGTCGTGAGGCGTAGCTCGCTCGCCGAGGAGAGGGCGGATTCTGCAGCCGCGTGTGGCTAAGGTGGCAGGTGCAGGAAACACCATGTATGAGAGAAATCAGGCCGTAGTCGATTACTAATAGCTTAGGTGCCTGTCCGACTACACCGTGTTAGCGGGCGGCCTAGCCTACAGAGACTGTTGCGAGAAAGCCATCCGTTGTGGCACGGATAGTCGGCACCATGGACTGAAGATGTTGCAGAGCTCTATGATCCTGCAGGAACCCGACTAAAAGCACGACTGTGAATGGGAAGTTAATGAAACTTGGCAAGTAAGAAGTTTTCTTTTGGTCATTTCAGGATGAACACATGCCAACTTCACCACGAACCGGTTCGTGAGTTGCGTGAGTTGGTTGAGTCGCCCAAGTCTCTAGCTGCGTTAGCCTCAACGCTACCAGCCCCCTTCCGACCTATCACAACCCCAGCATCGCGAGTTGCAACGAGTACACTAGACAACAAACAATTTATGCATATCCAAGGCTTGTCAAACAGAAAAGAACCCAAAGACTTGACCGGATATATACGGAAGCAAATCCCTCGCGATCCACCGGCATCCCCCAATTTTCAGGCAAACACCGCGATATCCCAACTCACTACCAACGATGACATCAAGCTCGTGATTCCCAGCACCGAAGCGTCCCATGTGCCAAAGCCAACGATATCGGGGACATCTCTACTGGCTGAGTTGTCAGTCTGATCCCCTTCACATGCCTACCAAAACTCACCATCACACAGCACCCCCAAACTCCCCCCTCGCCGTCCTGTCCACGCCATGTACCTGTTGGCGGGTCCACCCCGGCGGGGTTTTCGGCGTCTGCGGAGCGCGGCGCCGCTGCAGCCAGCGGGAGAGGAAGTAGCCCCCGAAGCCGAAGAGGACGAAGGCGGTGCAGATGGCGAGGGAGCCGGCTACGACGCCGGGCGGCGGGTCGGGCTTGGTGGTGGCGTTGGTGGTGGCAGGCGTGAGGTTGTCGTTGCGGCTGTGGGAGCTGTGTGGAAGGTTGTTGGTGTTGTCGTTGGGTTCCATGTCTGAAGGTGCGGTGTTGCTCGATTTGTGGATGAAGGATGAGTACGGGCCAGATGATTGAGAGGGCACTGGTGTTTGGTGTTCTGGAAGGAGGACATGACGGGAGCTAAGGCTTTATGGGCTTCCGTCGCTCGTGAGGTCCACGTTTTGGCCATGTGTTGGGTGGCAGCCAATGTCGCGGGTTCGGGTTGTGGTTTCTTTGACGGGGAGGAGTCGCTGTTGGGGGAATCTCGCCTGGGAGCTGGAGAGTGTCTTTCATGGCGGGAAGTTTTGTGAGCTGCAATGTCTCAATTACACGGACTCGGAGGTGATAGCTCACTGAAAGCCCTGAGCAAACAAGTTGACGGTCTGAGGAGGGCACTGAGAGGCGACGCACATTGATATCGGTGGAGCGAAGAGTAAGTAATGATTTGTGATGTTTTATTTACATTCTATGTGATTAAACATTAGGAAACCCAATGATGACAGCGCGTTCCCAGCTCTTGGTCGGTGCTGATTTAATCCCCTTTCACCACAGCACACACACAGAAGGCGGCTTCGCCCTGAATATAACCATCATTTCTCAGGTCTCGTTAGTAGGTACGTGTGCCCCATAAGACGTGTAATCTTTTCTCCTTTACGCGTTAAAATCAATAGCGCCGTGGCGCGTGCATGCAGAAACATGGGGATCGTCTGATAATCAGTCGTCGTCTATAAAAGAAAAAGGAAAAAGAGAAGCTTCATGATTGAAGCGCGGGAGTGGGCGTGGGTTCTCCGTCGGGGTACTTTCTGGTTGACCAATAGCCGTCGTCGTAGCTGTGAGTCCAGTACCCGTCGTTGTAGGTGGTGGTAAACGTCGGGATGGGAGAGGGGGAGGTGGTTACGCTGACGATGCTGGTGAGCAAGGTTGACGGGAGAAGAGGCGTGGTCGTCTCTTGGGCCCAGGTGGTCGGGGCGGCAGTATCATCGGGCTGGGTAGTGGGCAAGCTGCTCATGCTGGTGGACGGGCTGGGTGTCCAAGCAGGGGATGATGAGGTAGTTGGTGTCGAAACTGACGATGTCGAGTTGATGGATGGTGTTGGGGCAGGGGGTGGGATTTCTGCTGCCGATGTCGCGGGAGCTGACGTTGGGATGATCGGGGTCTCTGTCCATGGAGGAGGCACAACAACGATGGGCGTAGAAGACACGACTGGCGATGAAGAAACCTCGAGAGCGCTGCTGCTGGGAATGCTTGGTTGGGCAAAGGTCGTCGTGGGTGAAGAGGACACAGGGGCCTCAGATGTGTAAGTGGACGGTGCAGCGGGAGGCGTAGAAGGGTCGACGGATGTAATCGGTGCCGGGCTAGAGCTTGGTTCCACGGTGCTCGACAGTTCATAAGTTGTCGAGAAGGATGAGCGTGATGGCAAAGGGGTGCTTGAGGCCGGCGCGGATGGCTGGGGGGTGCTTGACGCTAAGTAAGATGACTGAGAGACCTCCGATGATGGTGAAGGCTGAGAAGTGCTCGGCAAGACAGACGACGGCTGAGGAGTCTCTGATGAGAACGAGGGCTCGGCAGACGGCGAGGGAGCAGGTTCAGGAGTGCTGGATGAAGGTGACGATGGCTCAGGAGCTTCTGATGAAGGCAACGGCTGGGGGGCGTCTGATGATGAGACTGGTGGCTCGGGGGCAGCCGCGCTTGACGGAGGAGCAGCTGGCGGCGGTGTTGTTGTTGGTGGTATTGATGTTGGCTCAGGGGCAGGCTTCTGGGTCGGGGTGATGGTCACAGTCGTCGGAGCGTCTGTCCCATCAACGTTGACCACGATGATGGACGTGGTCGTTGTCGTCTGTACTGCAGACGAGATCTGAGTGACGGGGTTACTGGCACTCTCGGTAACGGTCACCTGGGCCGGTTCCTTGGTGATGGTGACGACATCGGGAGAGCCGGTGCTGGGACTTCCCTCGACGTTGACGACGGAATATGACTTTGCTGGCTTATCTCGGGGATGAAGCAGGAAGTCGAGGATGGGGAAAGCGTTTGCTGTCGTGGATAGGGACAGGAGCAGGGTGAGGGAGGCAGGAGGATGCATCTTGATGATGATCAAGAGGCAGCAAACAGCCACTGCTGCTGCTGTTAGGTGTCTGGAGTGCTGCTGCTGCTCTGCTGGTTGAAGCTCTCAATTGGCAGATGCAGACAGGCGGGAGGACGGGAACAGACAGATAGACAGGACGCACGGTGGATGGAGAAGCGGCTGCCGATCGATCACGGAAGAGGATCTGGCGTCAATGTATGACAGAAAACTGGAGAAGCAGAAGGGAAGGGGACAGGACGGGAGAAGAAGCAAACATGGGAGCGGGAGCCATTGTGGTTTTACTGCGGTGCACTAGCAAACGCAGATGGCTGGAGACACTTGTCGGATGGTTGCTCACAGGGCCAGGGGCGATAAAAAGGGACCACACGCAAGAAAAGCTGGCGATGGAAATGTTGGTGGTTGGGACGCAACTCTGGTGGTGGTGGTGGTGGTTTCTTGTTCCAAGGCGGTTTGGAGCGAATCCAGGGTCACCAGGGGTAATTCCACCAGTGCTGCTGGTTGGCCAGGGGTCTCTGTCCACTGTAGGCGGGGGTGGCCCGTGAAGCCACGCGCTGGCTGGGACGGAAGGTGGGAAGAGAGGCGCCACAGAGCCAGGCACAGGCTTGAAAGGATGGGGGCCACGGGGGGGACACAGGGGGCGAGCACGCAAGACAGCGCTGGCTGGATCGGTTAGTCTGCCGAGGCGGGTGCGGGCTGGCCAATGAGAGGCGGCGGGAGACGGTTTCCCAGCCACCGCGTTCTCGACGGATGCTGCTGCTCGGCTGAACAGGAGTGTCTAGGCCTTGGAAGAAGACGGAATAACGTCCCACAAGTCAGGGAGATGGCGGACGCAAGAGTGAAACGTGAACCTAGTGACGGCAGATGCGTAGTCGCAGTGGACTGGGTGCATATTGTGAGCATTGAATCTTCAGAATGAAAATGGTGGATTCTCGAGGTGTGTTCCTGGATGCTGACATAAACATCATGATGTGGGGTGGATAACATAAGCATGTATTCGATTAAGTAAGGTGGCCGGGCTTAACTCGAGAATGACCAGTCGACCTCAACCAGGAACCGGCGATGACCGGTGGCTGTGCACAGAGCAGCGCCACAGCAGACTGTGGCTTGCCCCCTGCCCAGCGTCACGAACATGTCGCCTCTTTGCTCCCTCGTTCTTCTCGCAATGTTCTCGCCCACTGTCTGAGCATCTGCAAGCAATCCTCCGTGCATTGACTGGCCCAAGCTTGCATCAGCGCATCGTTGAACGGTTCGTTGATCATGCTTGACCTGCAACGGCGGTGCAGCACCTCACAAGGCAGATTCTTGTCTCCTCTGGTCTGTCCGCAGCGAAAGATCACCAAACACATCACTGCCATGATGATTCAACAACCATGCCTCACAGAGTCACAAACACGCGTATTCCACCACCAAAAACCAACAACGACAACGTTCTGGCTGTGCAACGCCTCTCCGCCAGATTACGCACGTCTGTGGCGCTTCAGCAGCTCGGCAGGGTTCGACAAGGGCGGGGTGGCTCGTGCGAGGAAACAATTGGTGATGTTTGTGGAGCGGGAGCTGCAGCCCAAGGCCGCGCCGAGAGCTCGGTTTGGTTTTCTCAATGACGTTGGGCCCTTTCACTGCTTTTTTTGCTCGGCGCGTGCCTACTAAGCCACCCTCCACCACCACTGGGCGCTACCTCGCACCTCGTCATCCATGTCTCTGTCTAAAATGGCCCAATAATGCTGCCTGATGAAGCTTACTCGACGGGCCCTCAGCTCATCGTCTAATCCCCGTAAGGCGCTGCTTCCATTCGAGCCGTTTCCTCCCCCGTCGCGTTTTGATTCGGGGCCGGACCAACAGAAGAGAGCGGACCCCGTCTCGTGGAAGGAGTGGAAGCGGGAAGGAAGCCTCTCCCAAGTCCCAACATCCCAACACGCAATTACTCTTACCATTACCTACCTTACACCTTATTAGGTAGCTTACCTTATTCACAGCCACGCACGCCGGGTCCGTCGCCTTCGCCTCGCATCCTATCCTGCAGACGGATGGTTCAAGACCTTAAATAAAGCCGCCCAGCATCCCCAAGAGCTTGCCAAAGCCGTGTTTCCGATTCCTTTACACATCTCACATATCCTCCGCCTACGAACACTCGCAGCTTTTCTGTGCCCCGCAATCATCACCACTACCCCGCCCTACGTGACGCAACTTTCCCGCATTCCAGCAGCATTCCACCTGCCGATTCTCCCGACATCGCCAATTCGGCTCCTTTGAACTCTACGCGTCGCATCGAAATATCCATGTCCTATCCAGGCCAGCACGGCTACGGCGCCCGTAAGTTCCACCCTCCCGCCAATGTCCTCAGCCATCGCCTAACCACCAGACCAGAGCCGCACGGCGGGGGCTACGGCCAGTACCCTCCCCAGGGAGGTTACGGCGGCTACCCTCCTCAGGGCGGCCAATATCCTCCCCCTCAGCAGGGCGGCTACTATCAACAACCACCTCCCGGCCAATATCCTCCTCAAGGTGGCCACTACCCCCCTCAGGGCCCTCCGCCGGGCCAGTACCCTCCACAGGGCGGATACCCGCCTCAAGGCGGCGGCTACGGCGCACCGCCCCCGATCCCCCCGTCGCCCTACGGCGGCCACTCGCCTGCTCCCGGCGGCTACGGCGCACCCCCCGGCCCGCCCCCGAACCAGTCCTACGGCGCTCCCCCGCCTCAGAACTACGGCCCCCCGACGCCCGCCTCCGTCGGCTACGGCCCGCCGCAGATCATCAACTGGGACGCCACGCCCGACGCGACGGCCGCCCGCAATGCCATGAAGGGCTTCGGCACCGACGAGAAGACGCTCATCCGCTGCCTCGCCACCAAGGACCCCCTGCAGATCCTGGCCATCAGGGACGCCTTCCAGCGGAACTTCAGGCGTGACCTCGAGACGGACATCAAGAAGGAGACGAGCAGCTGGTTCCAGAAAGGCATGGTGTCCGTCGCGCGCGGCCCGCTGCGCTCCGACATCTACAACCTGTTCGAAGCCATGGACGGGCTCGGCACGAAGGAGAGCGTGCTCAACGACGTGCTGCTTGGCCGCTCTAATGCGGACATGCAGGCCATCAAGAGCGCCTACCAGCAGACCTTCAAGCGCCGCCTTGAGGACGACGTCAAGGGCGACCTGAGCATGAAGACGGAAAGGCATTTCCTCATCGTCCTCGGCGCCAACCGCGCGGAGGACTCGGCGCCAGTGATTCCCCAGCAGGTCGACCAGGACGTCATGGACCTGTACCGCGCCACCGAGGGCAAGATCGGCACGGACGAGATGCTGGTGTGCAGCATTCTCAGCACGCGCAACGACAACCAGATCCGCGCCATCAACCAGGCCTACGAGCAAAAGTTCAGGAGGAAACTGGAGGACGTCATCAAAAAGGTAAGTCTACATAACTCCCCCAGTTTGTGTTTTTTATCAGCGGAATCCTAATGCTGACCAGGACGAACAGGAGTTCTCTGGCCACATGGAGGACGCGCTCCTCTTCCAACTCCGCCACGCCGTGGACAAGTACATGCACGCCGCCAAGCTCCTCGAGGACTCGATGGCCGGCCTCGGCACCAAGGACCACTTGCTCGTCGCGCGCGTCGTGCGCTTCCACTGGGACAAGAACTTCCTGGCCAACGTCAAGGGGGCGTACCAGGCCAAGTACAACCGCAGCCTGGCGAGCAGGATCAAGGGCGAGACGAGCGGCGACTACCAGCGGCTCATGCTGGCGTGTATTGGCGAGCAGATCTAAGTGCGTGTTGGCGTGTGTGACGACTGGATACGGCTGATACCCCCGGGAACTGGAAGTATGGATGGACGAAATGACCTGGCATGAGACTGGGATGGAATGGGATACTTATGGAGCGGCTGTGCAGACAGTCGTTTGATGAATGGGTTTGGTTTACGACTTTGCGGGACGTCTGGGTATGGCCAGTATGCTTACCAATAGCTATTTCCGTAATGATGATGCTGGGCTTGGTCCAGAATAATGCTTCGCGCTTACTGGGAGCCATAAACTTCTGTTTCTCCGGTGCAGCGACATCTTCGAGACGATGGAGCCATGCAGATACAGTTGCCAGAAGACGATTGAGACCCGCGTGAAAGCAATGCCAGGCAAACAGGTCATTGACGCGCAACCGGAGAAGGCCAATTTTGCATGTACGACGCGTCGAATAGCGCCCCAAATTGTAGTCTTTATTAAGCTCTGCCAAAATACATCTAAAAATACAGACTTTCAAGGCGTGTCCATTTCCGGACACATCGACTTAGAGAACCATTTTGATTGGGTGCATTGCTCGCTTGTGCCGCAGGTCTCCCTGCTCTTCTCCAATAGGGCCTTCCATGGATTATGTAAAGGTTTAAATGTGCAGGCCCGTGCTGCCTTAGGTCCGCTCCTGCCGACTTGCTTATAGCGCCTGCTCTTTCCTGGACGCTCTATAACGCCCCGCTTTTCTATAACATTTGACGCTAATAAGTTTTTTCTACCTAATTAGCAAGAGCCCCCCCCCCTCTTGTAGCGCTCCTAACTTAGCCTTCTTCACCACTTCGACTGGACCCCCTTCCTTGCCCGCGCGCCGCACCCACCCACTCAACGCGACGTGCTTCTCACGACGATCTTCTTTGCGGTGACGGACGTTGATTGCTACCGCGTTGAACAACAATTGCGACGCGTCAAATCGTGATAATTATTCTGCTGCGTCTGCACGGCCAGGTGCAATCGGTCCTCGACCTGTGACCGTCCTGCAGCGAGTACTTTGGTGCGGTGACATCCAACGCACCTCGATCTCGTGTCAGTCACGTGGTACCACCACCAGGACCTACATCACCAGCTTCACCTCCAGCCAAGAAGGCAACCCCGCCTCGGCCAGTCTCTCGCCAATGGCATCGACCATGGCGCAGAGCGCGCAGCTGCCTCAATACGCCCCGCAACAGAACGGCTCTCGTCCGGGGAGCGCAGCATCACACACCCAGAACCGTGCAGGCGCATCTTCAAATTCACCACCCAACTTCCCGTATGCGCCGCAGCAACAGCCATCTGCTCCAACACCGCCGCCGCCTGCGCCAAAGCAAACGCCAGTGTCTGTTCCGGTGCCAGGACAGCCGGCGGTGAATGGGAATCCGGCGGCGGCTGGAGAGCCGCCAAAGATCTCGTCTGATGTGCCCAAACCTGTGCAGGAGTCGGCCTCTCCTGCCTTGAGCAACGGCCAACCGCCTGTATCGGAGGAGATTGCAAAGTCGCAGAAGTTCTCGGAGGACTACACGAAGCTGTGCACACTCATTGCCGAGTGTGACGAGGATGCAGTCCGTCGAGCAGTCAGAGACAACTTTGAAAAGTGTCTTCTGGGCTCCCACTACCACATGGCATTCATCGTACGTATACCATCGATGATTCGATCTTCCAGTGTTTTAGCAACATGCTGACAATACCCAGATGAACGTCGCCATGCACCGTGCAGACAATGGCATCTTGAAACGAGCTATCAGGGACTTTGGCCAACGCATAGTCTCGGAAGGAAAGGCCGACTTGGTCGGCTGGATGAAGCCGGCAGACCTGGACGAGCTCGCGGATAACATCCTCGGCAAGGCCAGCGACCAGTTCCTCGACAAGGCTCTCGTCACGCGGCTGCCCAAGATCGAAGCCCGGCGCCTCGTTAATGCCCTCGCCCGGGCAAATCGCCTGGGGTACGACGCCAACGACATTGTCGAGAACGAGCACGTTATCCCTCCCGCTCCCGCCCAGAGCTCGATGCAGAGGCCGCCTGCACCCGGCCCGCCTCCGCCTCCACCGCCGGCGGCGGCAGCGGCTCGGCCAGTTGGCTTCCATCAGCCCATGACGCCGGCGTCCATTCAAGCAGCCGCACCACCCCCTCACAGGGTGAATCCCATGAATGTGGTTGTGCCCAAGGCGCCCGAGAATATGGATAGGCCGGAGTGCACCTTCTGCCATCGCATCTTTGGAAACGTTGAATCGTGGACTCATGTACGTTCCCTGCCCTAATTACTACCCCAAAGCGCCTCTAACTCTCTCTATAGCATGTCAAGAAGAGATTGTGCCTGAGACCACTTGTTGCCCTCGGCAATAGCGATCATCTTCTTCTCTGCCCCCATTGCGGCCAGTCATTCAACGGACACGCGGGACTTCAGTACCACATGATGAATAAGGTCTGCGGCGACTTTGGCCCGGTTTCCAAGGAGATGGTCCAGAATGTCAAGACCATCCCAGGAGCTGCTGCCTCGTCCTACTCCGCTCCCGGGGCTCCAGGAATGGTTTCGAAGAAGCGCCCACATGTTGAATACTACACAGCCTCCCAAAGTCAAAGTCCAGCACCCAGCCAAGTCCCCCAGGTGCAGACTCCCCAGCACCAGTCCATGTCCCAAGGCCCGACATCCCAAGTCCCGACATCGACACCCCAATCATCGTTCCCCAGCAGCAACCAACCGGCTCCCCTCGGGACCCCCCGTGCGAAAGATATGGCCCATCTCACGGGGCCCCAGATCGAGGCTCTTCTCTCGGAGCTCAGACGAGCCGAAGAGGATTTCAAATTCAAGATCGCCGATGCGAAGAAGCTCGGCCTCACGGAGGAGGACACCACCAAGAAGCTCACAAGCTTGCGCAACTCCTTCGCCTGCAAGCAGAGCACCATCCGCAAAAAGTATGGCATCAAGCTTCGGGAGCGCCGCGGCCGCGCCGAGATGGAAGCCGAGCGGGAGACGATGGGTTACGGCTCGACTCCCCGCATGGGCACCCCGGCCTCCTCCGACAGACACGCGGACAAGCGCGCGCGCGTCAACGGCGCCGGGGACGCGAGCATCACACAGTCGCAGGAGCCGCCTTCGCAGAGCACGCCGATCAAGCAGGTTGCTGTGGCCGATATAGGCGGCGGGTTGACGGGGTCGAACGCGACGGCGGCAACGGAGGACCCGACGACGGCGTCGCAGCCGCCGCGGTCGTCGCAGCCGACGTCGTCGTTCCAGCAGGGCAATTACCGCGTGCAGACGTACGAGCCCGCCAAGAAGACATCGCCGACGAAGGGACCAGGCGGGACTATGACGGCGCAGGAGCTCCTGCGGCAGATGAACGGTCCCATTGAGATCGATAGCAGCAGCAGTAGCTCTGAGAGTGAGTCATCGGATTCGGACTCGGACTCTGGCACAGAAGAGGATGGGGACGGCCCGGGGCTCAGGGCTGAGCAGCGATGAGTAGATTCCAAGGACGGCGTGCGACGATGCCGGGGGTGGGTTGTTCACATGATGGGAGCAGGGGCGTTTTTTCAACCGAACTGTAGGAGTCGGGATGCATCTGTTTTCTTGCCGGGTAGGCGGCGGCGTTTATGCATTCGACAAAGCATTGAGCATTGGGAGGACCAGTTATCAGGGGTTTCTTTTTGATTTTTTTTATCATCATCCATCATCCATCTTGCATGTTTGCAGGTTTGCAGTTTTTACCCGGACGTCCCCAAGAGAAGGAGGTCCCTGCGAGTTGCGCGGCAGTGGTCTGGACCCTTAGCATAGTGATATACTTTTTGCAGAGCAGGACAAAAAACAAGATTAGAGGAGACCTTTATCCGCGTTGTTTGCGCATGCGAGGTGATGTGTGATCGTCAGTGATGCAGGGTCGGCATGTTTATGGGGGTGGGTTGGAGTTGCATGAGCTCTGATCGCCCCTCCTTCGCCGGACGTCGGAGGGAGCCTTGCGTTTGACATGCCGAAATGACGGGAGTTGGCATGTGGTTCTTTATATCCTCCGATGACTCAGAGCCGATTGGAAGTTTTTGAGGGAAGCATTGTGTTTCTGGAATCATCGCCGGCGAGCGTTGGGAAAATGGAATCCTTGAGCCTAAATCTGAGCCTAAGATCGGAGAATTCTTTATGATTTGATCTGATGGACGGGGCAATGGCAGATACAGCAGAGAGAGCGCGGGAGGCACGGATGAGGAATAACACAATGCACGGATACGTAGAGAGAGCCCAGTAGGAGTAAGACGGTTTGGATGTGTAAATGTCAGTTAGCTGGGTTGCGATCGGACGGTGCTGAGCAGGGGTGGTTTCAGTGTCAGTTCAACCGCGCGGATAGTGGTGGCGCCCCGGCAGGAAGCCTGTGTGCTATTTGCATTTTGTAGTCCGGCGGATGGGATATTTGATATGTGGCATTGGCACTGGCACTGGCGGGTGACAGAGGTGCATTAACTCGAGTGGACGGACGTTGGAGTTGAGGCGGGTTGTGACTGCGGTGATGGTTGTGTGTCGGAGGGGACTGATAGCAGTACTATGTAAGTTCCAGGCTCTGGAATGTATGGAACGGGGGGGATTTGGCTGGTAGAGTGTAGGATCATCATGAGGTTCGGGGAGCTTGGGGAGGTTTTGTGCAGAGGGTGAGGTGATGTGATGCTTATGTGAACCCCGCGCCGAGGGGACATCCCGGCTTTTGAGATGAGGGTGGTGAGTGAGATGGGAGGGTGTCCCGCGTGCCGTGTGTGCGTGCTTGACGGGGG
>NW_025544685.1:224115-283534 GCF_011800055.1 Colletotrichum gloeosporioides
GGGGGGGTCTGAGTGGTTTGGTGCCCCTGACGAGGAGCGAGCCGTGCACTTTACAAGTTCACCAACTGGCAGCAGCAAGGCAGAGAGAGAGCTTGGTCTTGTGGCTTGATCTGATGGAAAGGTAAAATATGGGGAGGGGGTCTGAACGTGAGGGAGTATTCAATGGGACTGGTTAGTGCTTGTGAATGTGACGTTGAGAAAGGAGACAATAGGACAGGGGATGGAAGAAGAAGAAGCTTTCGAGCAGAAGAATTGGTGGCGTAGCGTTCTGGCGGGAGCAGTCAATGTGAAACGGAGGAACCGGTCCCTGGGTCATTTTACGGTTGTTGGGGATTGCACTGCGTTCGATGCTGTGATTGCGGGATTAGAGGGGCTGAGGACGGTTCGAGGTTTAGTGTGACGGTAAGTAAGGTATTCTTCGTTCCCATTCAGATGGTTGGCTCCGTTTTCGTGAAACGATGAAACACATTTGGGCATATTCACTCCATTTGGATGGTTGGGTGGTGGAACATGAGATTTGTATTCTCACAGGAGCTGTTTGTTTGGCAGAGAATGGGGTTTGAACACTCAAGCGAGAGGGAGAAACACCGCAGAGAACAAGATTGACTGGATGAGAGCGAGAGCGCACAGAGGGGCCTGGGTCCCGGCTGTCTAGACCAACGTCCGCCGGAGCGGTCGTGGGCCAATGAAGCATCCGGGTGGAGTGGCGTCGCGTCCGGGCTAGGCGGGCGGGAGATTTGCAATGGCACAGTACCTACCTACCGTTCCTTGGAGCTGCGTGCCTGTGTGTACTTGATGTGGGTGTGTCTCGACCCTGCAGGTTGCAGGTTTGAATGTATGCTGTCTGTCACCTGGACTTGTTTGCTGCAGCTCAGTTCGCACTCTCTTAGGGCCTGGCCTGTTGGTGCAGTGTCACTGGTGAACTGTTTGACTGCGGCATGCAGTGTGCAGTTCAGTCTGCAGCGCGTAGGCAGGCACCTTAGGTAGCTTCCCTCCTGCAGGTCCGTAAGTAGATAGGTAGGCAGTCTTGATGCCAAGAATAGGGACTCATGTCCAAGGGGCGGCGGGCTGTCAATGAAGCGATGGCGTCGTCTGAAGCTGAGACCTCACTCGCTCACCCGCCCATTCTGGAGTATCTGTCTGCTTTCTTCCGCCCCCACGGACCCTATCATCCTGCCCTCCTGCAGTGGGCAGCCGTCTTCCCTGTGTCTCGACTGTTGGCAGACCGCGGATGTTGCAGCAGGAACCACGGCAGGACTCGAACTCATTGGCTGCGGAGGAGATGTGGGAGGAGAGGCAAAATCCTGATGCAGCGGCACCCAGAACCCCAGCGCACCCCCTCTCGTCTCCGGGGGCGGGCGGGCGGTAGTTTCCATGTTTTGTTCCTGGTGATCTCGGCCGTCGATGTTTAGTGTTGCAAACGAAGGGCACATGTGGATATTGGATTGCAGAGGCGCGCAACCCTTAGCACCGATCTAATAAGCCCTGCGGTGTTGCTTTTGCTGGCGCCCCCGTCCCCTCGAGTCTGAGAGTCCTTTTGTTTCTTTTTTCCTGTTTCTTCTTGTTCTTCTGAAGAAGGGTTCTCTTTTTGCCTTCTTCAATTCTCTTCGTTGGTGGTGTTGCTCTTTTCCGACCTCACGAATTTTGGGGTCTTGTAAGTCGCAGCCAGCCTGTGCTTGACCATCCACTCATCCCGAAAACCCACGAAACACCCACGCGAACCTGTGACGTAGTATACCGTCAAGAAAAAGACACGACGTCCCGATATAGAGCCAGCCTCAGAATATTGGTATCCTTCCTCAAAGCATCATCATACCGAGGGCCACAAGGTTTTGTTGATCCATAACCGCCGGACGACCCCCAACCGTCGCCGAACGCGAACACGACCGCATATCTATATCCCACGACGACGACAGTGACGGATTAGGCGATATAGCATCAAGCTTTCTTCGACATTTCCGAAATCGACAGACAAGCGCGCGTGTCAGGCAAGGGTCTTCCCGCCGAGTCCACTATCACAACCCCCGAACCGAGAGCCCGCGCCCAACCGGCGTCCGTCACGAGCCTTCGGTCGAGAGGGAAAAGACACGCGACAAGTTGCGACGAAACGGACCCCGTAAGACGAATCTCGACAGATTCATGCATGCGCGTTGCTGTATTCAAGAAAGGGAAAGAGAGCAGTGAAAGCAACCGGGGCCACCAGAACACACAGAACACACGTGCGAAGAGCGATAAGCATATCCTGTCTTCCAACCAACCCCGCCCAGGGAGATCCCCCTCGGGAGAAGATCCGAAACATCAGACTGAACACTTGTAACCGCGTTTCTCAAGCAGAAAGAGGCGCGCCACACCGCAGAGCAGACAGAGCTGGTACGGGCAGGGCCCCCGAAGGCGTGTCAGAGGCGAAGAAGGGACGAGCAGACGGCGGGCTGTCATTTGATTTTGAAGCGTGCCGTGGCCCGAGGGTAGGTGTTTCCCGTGTGTCTGAGGGTCTTTTCTGGTGTCTTTGATCTGATGTTTGCTCTGCGAGAGATAGGGAAGGTATTTAATTCGGCCTGCGCCGGTGCTTTCGGGTCTGTTTGCTTCGTGTTTCTTTCGAAGACGACTCGGGGAGGGTTGGTCGACATCCCGTCACGACAACGAACCAACGCAACGCAACGCAAGGAGTCGCATTCAGCAAAGCCACGCCACATCCCCTTCGTTATCGGCCTCGGAAGCGCAAATCAGCGAGAAAAGAGACAGGCTGAGAGTCAGTTAGGTAATTACCGGGACGGTGATATCGGGCAGGGAAATTAAGAGGTGGTTTTAGCGAGACGGAGCAGGCAAATCATCTGCCTGATCGACGGGTCGCTTGTCGAGGGTTCCGGGTGCTTGTTGCTGTTCAGGCAGTATTGGTACGAATAGAGGGCACCTAACCACAATCAGTAGGCAATGTGGGACCGTTATCCGGCGAGGCCAGCAACGGTCGGGGTTGGCGGTGGTGTTGGCGCGACGGGACAGGGGTCCAGGGGCGCGCGGTCAGGTCACAGTGGAGGGGCGGCGGCGACGGGGGCGGGGCAGGGTGCTATAACGGGCCTGCAATTAGTGGAAGGAGCTGCGATGGGGCCTGGGACGAGTTCGGGTTCGACGCCTTCCATGAGCAGCCGCCGCAACACGGGGACCACCAGCAGCCATGGATACGGACCAGGGAGCGGAAGGCCTGGCTCGTCTTCTCAAAAGAAGCTGACGCCGCCGCCGCAGTTGCACGAGAGGGTTCTGCTCAAAGGACAGCACTACCGCCAGTCCCAGCTGCAGCCCCAGCCTCAGCCTCTGTCTGGTGATCGTGTAGCATCATCACTGCCTTCTTCTCGCGAGGCACAAGCACACGCTGCGCCACACCACGACAGCAACCTGCAGCAGCACCTCAATAATCAACGCCACCAGCCGCAACAAACACAGCATCTCCGGGTGCATCTGCGAGGGGGACAGGAAGGACAAGGCGGCGTCGGCACCGAGAGAGGCGGCACCGGAGGTAACAGAGGAGGACCTCGAGGGGCTCCGCCGAGGAACTTTCCCTACAACAACTCGAACCGCGACCCGGGCCTTGGTGGCTTCAACTCCTCGACGAACCAGCAAAAGTTCTGGCCCGAAGACCTGCGCAACCCCCGAGGCGGACTGGGCATCGACCACAACCTGCCATCGCCGCCGACTCCCAAGTTCGAGGTGAAGCGTGGATTTGGACAGAGGACCGATACGCCATCTGGAGAGTGAGTGCTTTTTTTTTTTTTTTTTAAATTGTCGTGTATCGTGATGTTGTAGGAGAAGGGACCGTGGTGAGGAGATGGAGAGGAGAAGAGAAGAAAACGAGACGCAACGACGAAGAACACGCGAAAGGCAAAATAGGAAGCAGCAACAACCACCACGTCGACCGGGTCGCTCCTTCTTGATTCCAAAGAAGAGGTCCCCACCTTCCACGTCTTCGCCCAAGCTCAAGCTCCAGCTCCAAACCCGGAAGCATTCACCAGACAGCAACAGAGTATCGGCCGCTACAGCTTCCGGCGCGTCACGTCTCCAACCTCCAAGCGAAAACGACGGCGACGACGAGCATGGCGACCGCAACTTCGTCGTCGCGCCTCCTGCTCGCCCATCGCGACTTCTCCCGCAACCTCGACACCGTTTCCTCTTCCTTCTCCTGCGGCAGCTTCTCCTCTCTACAAGCAGCACTGGCTAACGTTCCTCGCTCCCGCAGCAATCTCGACGAATTGCTTCCTCCCCCGAGTCTCGCTCGCATCGAAAACGACGGCAGCGACCCCTCCGGCTCCTGGCGGCCTGCTTCCTCCATCTACTCGCTCAACCGCGACTCCTACGCCTCCCCCGTCACGCCCAATTTTGCAAACGTGGCTGCCCGTAATACCTATTCCTCCGCCGTCGCGGACATTTCTCCCCCGAGCTCTCCTGACTTGGATGCTCGCGGTGACGGGTGAGTCTAATCTTCGTCCGACACAATCCTTGACTCTAGCTTTTTTGTTTCTCCCCCACGTGGGTTTTGGACTGTGAATCAGCGCCAGCCCGGGACTAACCATGTGTCTCTGCTTCAGAACCTCCACCCAGGACCGAAGTGTCTCTCCCATAGAAGACTCGCCAAACATGTCGCAACTCGCTCTCGAAGACCAGCATACGGGCCAGCAGCCCACGCCCCCAAAGAGCAACATCCCCATGATGCGTCGCGAGCGCAGAAAGAACCAGGACGCCGCAGCCCACACCCTGCGAGAGACCAAATCCCAGCAGCGCCTGCGGATCCAGCGCGAGACCAAGTGGGATGACATGACGGGCGAACCCACGTACCTCGACACGGGCCGTGCGGGCCAGGTCAGACCACAGGAGTATGCCCAGGGACTCACCCATCCGACGCCATTTGGCAAGTCACCCGCCGCCATGAGGGCCATGCAGAATGCCCCCCAGCCGCAGGAGACCTTCACCGATCGCCTGCGCAGGCTGCGGCCCGTCGGCGCCGGGAACCCAAAGGACCATCCAAAGGACCAGCAGCAGCCAGACGAACGTCCATCTGCCACTGCAACTGCGCCCGTGTCCATCGACGAGCGTCCGCCCTGGCGCGGCGCTCATCAAAGCGGACGAACTGCAATCGTCAACCCAGTTCGCGACACGGAGCCCAAGGAGCCTCTTAGCATCCCGCGCAGGAGCAGCAGACGCATCGCCGTTGGGCCTCGGCTGCCCATCGCCGGCGTCTCTTCACCACTCTCCCCTGTTAGCCCCTCTGGATCTGAAACGTCGCCGCGGTCGAGGACGCCCACCGTCAGAACTGTGCTCAACGCCCCCCGCCAGCTTACTGCAGGCACCAACGCGCCCTCCCCCTCGGCCACTCGAACCCCTCCGCCCGCTCAGTCCTCCTATCCCAGCCCGCCCAACTCGGCCAGTGCTGGCGTCCAGTCCCCCGTACTTGCGACGCCCGAAGCCACTAGCAGTCCGCCTGTCACGACCCGACAGCCTGCACCCCTGCCGGGCCTGCCCGCTGCCCCTAATGCACATCTCGGCCAAGACAAGGCCATTCGACGGAAGCCCCCTCCTGCCAACTCGCAAGCGCTTCACGCACCGCAACCGTCATACTCCTCGAGCGTCTACTCTGTGGCTACCACCGTCCCGCCCGTCAGCACCCACGAGCGATCGCCGCCTCGCGCACCGAGATCACCCGGTGAAGCCCTCAAGGCCAACGAGCCTTGGGACCAGCCCCCGTCGCGGTTCAGCGTCACCACCTATGCCACTTCCGCGGCGGACCAAACCCCTCGCCAGTCGACAGATACCGCGCCTCCGCCGGTCCCCGCGCTCCCTTCGCCCCAGCAGCAGAACGGTGTCATGAACCGCAAGCGTCCGGCTGTTCTTGGATCCACGAGCAACGCCATCAACGCGGACAAGCCATTCGTTATTTCCATGTCCTCCCCTTACATGTCCAGCGCCTTCCCCGACAACGACCTGCCCGCTCCTGCACGATCAGAACTCCCCAGCCAGAAGCAGCCGATACCGCGCGCTAGTAACGCAAGTATGTACAGCACGTCCAGTCGACCCGAGTCGGTTTGGTCCACTAGCAAGGCCCTTCCGCCGCCGCCGACCGAGACCTCCATGGTCAACGATCGTGTAGGCTACCTCAACGCCCGTCTCGAGTCACTTGGCAACCGCCGCATCAACATCAACCAGGCCATCAAGCAAATGACGGAGCTCATGCCGACCGACAGCATCCTGGCCAGCGAAGCCGTGCTACGCAAGCGCGAGGCGGAGAAGCGCAAGGTCGAGGCTCTCAAGGTTGAGCTGGCAGAGGTCCAGCGCGAGGAGTACGAAATAGGCCTCAAGCTGCATCGCGCCTACAAGAGGATGGATCGTAATGCGGAGTACGAGCCGACGACGCTCTGGGTGAGGAGGGTTACTGGCTGATCCTAGCCCGTCAGGGTGCGCTGCGATTTGGGCAGTACTGCTGTCATCATAATGGCCGTTCGGATGGGGAGTAGGACTTGTTGCGGTTCGGGTTGCGAAAGCAGACGCGGAAGCGTTTCAGAGAAGTTTGCGCCGGCGACAGCTGGTTATTTGGTTTGAGCACGGAGTTTACGGACCCCTACCCTGAGCTTTTTACTCTGGGCAGGTTGAGATGAGTCAAGGTTGGTATGAATTGGGTTTGCGCGAACCCCTTTTTTTGAGGGCGTGTGCTTTTTTTATCCTCGCTGTGTTTGATACCTCACTTTTCTTTTTTCCACGTCTCTTGCTTTGCTACCGACAAGACTCACACTTGTAGAAACAGGAATTCTAGAAGATTTTTATTCCCAGTGATTTGTTGGTTCTTTCAGTGAGGCTTGCTTCCCCGATTTTTATAATGGCCCGATGTTTTGAAACGGTGACATGTCCCGGGTCGCGTGTTCCGCATGAAATTTGCCGAGGAGGAAGGGGAGAAAGATTGGGGCTCAAAGAGGTCGGGTTGCTATTTTGGTGCCGAGGTGTTTGGCTGTGTGGGGTTTGGGGGAGTGAGGCTGGGATGAACTACGGAGATGGGCAGGCTTTGGGGAATTATAGAAAGTGTCTGGTTAACTTTTTGAGGCTGAGTGTAGGTTCTTCGGCTGGTGATGTGACCTTGCGTTATGGGAAAGAAGACTGGCAAGCGAGTTAAAGATTGGAAGATTGCGCAGGTTCTCGGGAGTCTACTGACGGGAGACGGCGAGGTTGTTGGCAATAGTGATAAGTTGATTGTCTTTGATAGCTTTTAAAGAGATGTTGTGTTGGTATGGGGTTGTTTTGTACATGGATGAATAACTGGTGAGATGAATTAGAAATGAATGGTAAGGATTTTCTGAGTATAGAGGGTTATTATTGTGTTGTCTCTCGAGGTCTTGGTGAGGGAGATATCGTACGCCTCTGGTTATGAACCCAATCGTCTGGGGTTAAGTAGAATTGAGGCATAGGTAGTTGGTCCTTGTAGGCTACCTTTTGCTGCCTACACAAGACGCCTTGGAATGTTAAGTTGCCACTGAAAAAAGCTAAGAGGGGAGGAAGTCGACATTTAGATTTGTAGCGGGGACAAGGTGGCCTGGCAAGCTGGTTTGAGATCTTGGGCATAATGGCTGGGATGCCAACATGATGGCCATAAGAGCAGGTGTTGTATTGCCAAATTGTAGTTCATTTGGTATCATAGAGGAAAAAGGGAAGCGATTCGACAGACTGTTTCATTACAGAGACATACGAATTTGGCGAAAAAGCTTGAGTTGTTGATCATCAAGGTGAACCCGCCGTGCTTTCCACAGTTTCTAAGTGGTTGTGGAAACGCCACGATGTGAACGATCCATGAACTTAAACCCGGCTGCTCTTAAAAAAGATGAATCTATTACTTACTATAGTTGAAAAGTCTAACCCTTGTTTTCCCGGGTTGACAACCACATCGCGAATATTTTACAGCATTTCAAAGTCAGGATGAATCAACTGCACGACATCCACACAGAGCCAGCCATGGCAGATACCCAACTCCCCGACACGAAACCCGCATGCCTCATGAGCCTCCCTCCCGAGATGCTCAACGAGATCGCGGTCCACCTGGAGCTGCACGATCGCTACCTCTTCTCCGAAACCTGCAGACGCGCTCGGCGCCTGTTCGGGATGGACAAGGCCGCCTGCAACCGCGCCTTCCACTCGCCAGGCCTGCGCGGTAAAACTCCGATCGAGGTCTTCCTCGCCGGCGTCGCCTTCGCGCGGCCGTACCACTGGCTCTGCATACCCTGCGGCCGGCTGCACCGCGTGGCCGGCGATCCGCCGCCGCGTCCGAGGACCCGGCGCTGCGACCGCCCCATGCCGCTCTGCCCGCGCCGGCCGGGGCTGGGGTTGAAGATTTCGCACGTCGAGAGCGCGCTGAAGATGGCGCGGATGCTGCGGGCTGGAGCGGCGGGCGCGGACGAGGTGGGCGCACGCCTGCGCAACCTGTTGACGGGCGTCGAGGAGAAGCCCGTGGTGGACAGTACGAAGGAGCTGCAGTACCGCAGGGTCGCGGTGGAGTCGACGCCCAAGATCGCGTCGGAGATGTTCATTCTGCACACCAGGATCGAGTTCATAGGGACTCGGAAGGGAGGCGGTCGGGGGGCGGTGAAGTTGGCACACTTTAAACCCTTCCGGCTCTGCGAGCACCTGTGCAGTATAAGCAACGGCGGGAATGACTTGGCCACTGACCTCAAGAAGGCGTTCGGGGTGAAGGGCAGGGAGAAGGCGGGCAGCTGCGGCCGCTGCGGGATTGATTATGCGATCATTGCGAACCACGGGGGCTTTGTGGTTCAGTCGTGGCAGAATCTGGGACGCTATGATTGTCCGGACGATGCGGTCCCCAAATCCTTTTTTCAATTTCCCCTGTACATAGCTGTGAACGACCGGATTTGGAACTCTCCGATGCAGGGCGTCGGGCTCATGGCAGGCGAGCGGGAATATAATCACGTGTCTGGTGAGATACGGAAAGCGTATAAAAGAGAGGTAGAGAGAGAGTCTATTGTGAAGGGGTAAGTTCTCCTGCAAGTATGTGTTGCATCATGACTAATTGGTGATGAATAGCCGCAGAACGGATAGGCGACTGTCACCATACCGCCCCTGCTGATTCCCTTCACCTACCTTATTAGAAGTAATCCTGATGTACGACGCGCCCACTTCTTGCGGTGAAATTCCCGAGTCAATACTGTGGTACAGCTTCACATGGCATACCTTCACACGATTTGATTACATGCACTTGCATTTGTATATTTATAGTTCTGGTTGTTGTCAAGAACTGAATGCGTACGTACGCATTATGATCTGGTGTGGGTAAAGAGTCTTTCTTCCCTTCTAGTGTCAAACAGGCAAGGTGAACGAATTATAAACTAATCCACGCAACACCAAGTCTTGAGCGCGATCGCGCTTTCACCTGGTTAAGAAGAACCTCAATTGTTGCGATTGGTACTCAGATGATCATGGGAAACACAGGATCAAATGTCTACACTGATATTCGGGTCAGAGACGACACAACAAGTAGAAAACGGGAGATGTTCCAGAATTAAAATCGACAACCACAGAAAGAAATCGGTATGGAGGGGATGGAAACCGGCGTCCAAGCTAGAAGTATCTGCCAAAGTTGTCGTACAGAAACTCGGCGTCAGCCTCGCTACAGCCCAGCTTTCTTAGAATACCTAGTGACCCCCGCATCTCGTTCCTCAACGAACGCGACGAGCTAGAAGCATTCGCAACTTGAGGATGAGGCCACTCGTCCCGGGTGCTTGCGACGTGGCTCTTCAGTGTACTGGGCGAGTGGTCATTCGTCAGAAGAAGGATGCATTGCATCATCCATGGAAAGCTCCCCTCGCGTCGTGTAATTTGCAAATCGCGGCGAACCTTAATACTCTTTGCGGTAGAATTAGACCTGAAGCTGAATGTGCGATTGCCTGGGGGTCGTCGTTGCAAAATAGTGCAAAATTCATCCCAGATCGTCCCAAATTCGGTCCCGGCATGTTCCATATCGATACACATTGTACCCCCTAAGATGGCATCAACTACTTTGAACAACATTGTTTGCACCATGAACCGTTTAGGATCAGGAGATGTTCGCCAGTCCTGTATTGGGGGCTGAGACAGATGTTCGATGGTGCCAAGAATCTTCTCGAGGGACCATAAGATTTCGCAGTAGTTGGAGGGAGATGGTCCAGTGCGTGCGAAGGCACTGTTAATATATATGGCGAGTTCCGAGATATGTCCAAGACACTTCGTGATATTTTGACCGTCTTGCTGGCTTGGGTTTGTAGCGGGCTCAAAGTATGGCCCGACGGCTCTTTGCATGGTAGCCGCGATTATGAACGCGAGCTTACCGACCCAGGAGCTGTCAGACTCCACGGCCCCTTGTGATGACCCATAGAACCGTGGCAAACTGATCACGTCTGTTTCTGAACTGTGGCTGACTTCGAAGTCTTCCGAGATATGCTGTTTATCAGATCCTGTAATAGAATCCAAGTTTCCGCTGGAACATCCTCCAGGTCTTACTCCTGGGATGATTAGGTCTCCAAAAGGATGGTATCGACTCCAGAATGAAGCTGGTGCCAGAACCTCGGCAGGTGTGCAGCCAGAGAAGGTTGGGCCGGTCGAGATCTTGTTGACGTCCATGCCAATATGAATCAGGAAATCGAGACCATCAACGTCAACCGCCAGAACACAATGATGAAGCACTTCGTTCCAACTGCAAAGATTGATCAATGACCGTGGGTCTCCCCCTTGACTTATCAGGCGTTCCGCCAACCTCCAGTGCTTGAGGACAACTGCTCTATTGAGGGCAGAGCCAGGCAAAAGACGTTCTGAAAATTCTTCGTCGTCTAGGAGTTTATGAGCTATGACGGATCTGCTCTGAGACAAAGTTTGCAGTACTAGCTCAATCTCGTCCCCAATAAAATGGTGGCTTGGGTGGTCCGGCACCGCGAGATTGACCTTGCTCGGCCATGACAATGAAGCCAGCTTCAAATTTCCCTTCGCACAGGCTTGACGAAACACGCGGTAGATGAAGTTTGACGCTGAATCAACCTTATAAAGCATTTCCCTGATGGCGGAAGAAATCAGACAATCGTCCAACTCAGCACTGGTCGTGAGGTGGTGGCATATTTCATACCCCAAGTTGATCTTCATATGAGAGCCAGCTTGGGTAAAAATAAAACACGCCCGTAACAAGACCTCATGTGTCACGCTGGACCTTAGAAAGGCTTTTATCATGCGAATGTTGTCTTCCGCTGAGCCGAGTCTTTCTTTGATCAGAAGACGGAGCATTTGGACTTCCCTGGTCAGTGTAACGTGCTGGACCAGATGCAGTACAGCTTTCCGAAGCCTAACATCCCGTGATCGATCCGAAAAGGACAATGGCGTTTTGAGTTTCTCTTCCTTGGAGAAAACGAGATCCGCCGAACACCATTGAACAATTCTGTGGACAGCGTCATATGCTCTCAGTTCAATGGCGATATGGAGCAGACGCCATGTCATTTCCGGCACTATGTTCAAACAGATGAATTCGACAGATTGTGTTGCCAAAGTCTTCAGGTATTTGCGGAAGAGAATAAGTCGACGTATCAATGACCGAGCGGACAGGCTGTCATTCGTCTTGGAGGCCATGGCGTGGTCGAACAAGAATACATGGGAATAGTTCAACGCCCAAATTATACTTGGAATGTCTGGTGCAGAGCTTTTGGCTGAAGCCGTGTCTAGGAGACCGGGCAAATGTGGAGTAAAGCTGAAGACCGGGAGGTTTGATGCATACGAACTTTGCATCAAGCGATCCCAGAGTCCACGCATGTTCGACCCGCAAACGTGTCTCGATTGAAGGAGCCAAAAGCGTTCGGCGTAGCAATAAAAGGGATGTTGGTCTTGGCTTCGATTACCAGTCGTAGGGCCAGAGCCCAAATTCGCCAGAATTTGGCCGATATCCCGAGGTCGTCCAAGCTTTTTCTGGAAGAGATTGCTGGCTAGGCGTGAGCTTCTCATGGTTTGACGTGCAATTTGCTCTGGAAGTCTTCGAGCATCAATGTTAGGAACGACGCGAGTCGATAGTTGCTTGTCGAAAATCCCATAGTTCAAGTAAGTCAGAGTAGCCTCCCCTAGGGCTCGGTGCGCCTCTATTTCCGTGAACGGCAATGTCCTGTACAGACTAGTGCCCAAGGATCCTAAGCAGAAACTTCGTGCCGTGTGATGAACGAATCTGACGGTATATTCTTCTTCGTCGATCATGACTAGGCTGCCGCAAAACTTGAGAATGCTCATGATGTCATTGATGAGTTTACTGGGGTCCCACGATATGTCGCCAACTGTGACGCTCATGATGTCTCGCATTTGGTTGAGATCTAGGGGCTCGAACGCAGCGGTAATGAACTTGAACAGCCTTACGTGACGATTCCTGTGATCTAGTCGTGCGGAATTCTTCAGTATGCGGGCGTAAGTTTCGTTCAGATCTTTGGGGAGAGACCCGAGAGCTTCGCGAATGTCGTGATCAGATACTTCAGAACACACAGCGTTCAGCTGCAACGAAACCCAGAGAAACCTGTCTAGTGTCAATATCTAGGCATCGACGAACTATCCTAAGACATAGTTCGTTGAATGTTTTGAAGGCGACTAACGCCTAATGATCAATGATCAATGAAACAGATAAAGCAACAACAAGCACCCTGAATATACCTGTGTCACAGTTTATGCTGAAGGGCATATTATGTTGTTGAATCTGAGGGGGAACGATGATGGGTGGTAAGACTTCAGCAGAGACTCACATTCCGTTAGATCCTTTGAGGAGGGCTTCTCGAATCTCCTCCGTAAGCCGAGCGTCGTCCGTAACAAGCTCTCCAGTATACTTACGTCTACTGAGCTCTGTATCGATATATCTCTCGATATCAGGATTTCTATTCGGCATTGTGATGCGCCATTTAAGTTTGATTTCAGCGCCAAGGACGTCCTCTGCTGACAGTCTTGCTGAAAATGCAAGGTGCCAACTGGGCGTGTTCTGCAATGAGGCAATACACTGAAGAAGACTGCATCGTTCCTCAATGGAACATTCGTCTAGACCATCCACAATAACGTATGTTTTGCTCATATTGATTGATGACATCATCAATTCCGTCATTGCGAAAGTGTCAAGTAAGGGTATATCGTCCGCAAAAGGCTGACTTCCGACAGGGAGTTGGTCTAGACACTGCCGGGCAAGACTGCCTAAGATCGTTCGGCACTTGAGGCTTTCAGGGAGGTCATGGCGGCAGAAAAAGTAGACTACCGTTGACTCTTTATCGATATTGAGATCGTCCACAATATTTGCCATTGTGACTGACTTGCCAGCACCTACTTTCCCGCTTACCAGCATTGCGGAAGAGTTGGGGTCATGTTTCCATGATTGGTACTCCTTCCAAGCTGAAAATAGTGACGAGGTACCCTTCTTCCGGGTTTGCTTCCAAGTTGTCTGATATTCGTACGTTGAGCAAGCATCGAGCCACCGGGCCTTGGTCTTGAGACGTCTTTGATAAACCTCGGAGTCGGACCATTTGCTGAGAAGCTCTATTGTTCTAGAGGACTGCTTTCTTTCGTTCATCATATTCTCGTTGAGCAGGACTTCAACCAGCCCTGAGATTGAAGTTGACCATTTCGATAGGTTCGACTGAAGCCGCTTCAACTCTGAATTGTCTAGGGCAGACACCATCCGGCCTAAGAGGGACTTGCGATTGAAGTTTTGGATTTGCTGGCATATTTCCACAACTGCGATGTAGTATTCGCACAAATAGTTCTGCAACGCCTTTGACTTTGGATAGATGAGTGCCATTGCGTTATGACGGGGAGCCTGGCGTCCAGCCTCCATGAACAGCTCAGAAAGCTTTTCAAGAAATGACAAATGCCCCAAAGACATCTAAGAGTATGTCAGTATGAGCTTAGTTTTGATGTTGAATGTGAATGCTTGCCTGAAGTATCATACGAACTGCCGCCCACACGCCACAAGCAATCAAGTTCTGAGAACCGCCCACGACGACGTCTCCTAAAGCGGCGTATTGCTGTACCGATTGAAGCATGTTCGTGAATCTGGGACCAAATGATCGGGACGCTTTATTCTTTTCGTGTGCTTGTCGGTCTATCTCAGCAGTGACCTGCATCACATCTTTCAATGCCGGCGGGTTCGTCCGAGCCGTCGACCTGGTGGTCCTGAACGCCGCCTTTTGCCGGGTGTCGAGACCAGCCTCGAACTCGGAGACCGCTTGGGCCAGGCGGATCTCCGTCTTCAGGGGAAATGCACTCCGCAAAGCTAGTGCCATGCTGTGCGGCGTCGTTCCCTAGCGATGGCGTCGGACACGGATGGACAATTGAAGATGACGATAGCAAAACAAGGATTTCATGACGACGCAGCCTTGCCGTACCAACATGTCATCATGCGATTTGTGCTGTGCCACATCCTTGGCACAGAGAATTGGTGGTCACTCTCTGATAGGCAGTAGCGTCGTACCTACTTACGCCAAGCCTTTTTTTTTTTTTTCACTGGAAGAATCGCGGTATGAGATGCAAGATAAACCCGCACTAGTTCTTCTCTCTGTCATTTCGTACAACTTATTCAACTTGAGGCTATCATGTACAGAAGCCATGAATAAGGGTACTGCATATGTTTCAGCCATCTATGTTACCCATTTAGTTCGTGGGAGTTTGCGGGCGCCTATCATCTTCTACGAGTAGCCCGATGCAACAGTGTCGTCGTTTGATGTTGCAGTTCTGTATTGAATAAAGCACTTAAGGGATGTTTGAGTTCCAGGATTACTCAGCCAAAGATTGGCAGCCAACAACTTGACGAGACTCAATGAGACCATGCAACGAGAGTGAACTCTCAGAGGAATCTCCGTTCATCTCCTGGCCGCATAAACTTCCACGCCGTCAATCAAATCATAACGGGATCCGTCTTCGGGGTTCCAATTCTTTTCAGCGTCTCCCCATCCGACTCCTGCCACGGGTACTTATGTTTCAGAGCACGAATCATCTTCTCGTGGTGAGGAGACCGTGCCTCCACACACGTCTCGTACGGCGCCAAATGACTGATTGCACCGGGAAGACTCTTCATCTGTGGCTCAATGATATGGCCATCAACGGACTTTTTTCGAATGTTGAATACAGCCAGAGACTGCACAAAATCGAGGAACAACGTGTTCTCGGCGAAGGTCTTGCCAGCGCAAATTCGTCGACCAAAGCCAAAGACGAATTTACGAGGGTCGGTTTCAGGCTCGTGCCCAGGGCTTTCCAAATATCTTTCGGGCCGGAACTCATTAGGCTCTGGGTAGATACTGGGATCGTGGGTAAACCACCTGCGATTGCGAGAATAGGGTCAGTCTTTGATCAAGCGTGCCATTTCAATAACCACTCACCAAACATTGGGCATGATCATTGTGTCCTTTGGAATGCGGTATCCAGCATAGACAGTATCCTCGTCTGCAGTGTGGGGAAGAGCGGTGGGAACTACTGAATGCCATCGAAGAGTCTCCTTCATAATAGCTTCAATATATGGCAGAGAGCCTCGGTCTTCCAGGGTAGGTAGGCGCTCAGTGCCCACCACCCGATCAATCTCCTGCTGCGCCTTGGCTTGAACTTCGGGGAACATTGTCATGGCCAAGAAGAAACATGCGACAGTCGACACAGTCTTCAGCCCATTAGTTAGCTTAGATATACTTGGGAACGAGGAGAAGCTCTTCCTACCGTATCGGCACCTCCACTGTACAGAGAAGATGACCCCCACTTGATCTCGCGTGCGTCCTCGGCAGTATTCTCACTGTTCTTGAGCAGATTCGCCACAAATGAGTTGTTTTCCCTTCCTTCGGCTAGCTGCCGCTGCACGAATGCGAAGGGCGTCTCGATTGCAAGGTTGAGCTCATATGCCCACTTTCGAGCCAGCTTCTTCCAACCTGTTCCGGGAACCCAATCTGGCACATAGCGAACTTGAGGTTGTCAGAATCTCCTTCAAATGCAGTGCATACGAAGATATCTAATATTGTTGAGATAATGGATTGATAACTTACGGCTTGGGAGAATGTCGACCAGAAAGGCGCCTGGGACACCCGAGCTGGATAAATCCTCGGTACATTGTTGGATCATGTCAATAAGCGGATCTCTCTTTTCTTGCTCAGCGTTGTAGCCATAGACAACCTTCAGGATAATAGAGCCGGCTTGCCTGTCGTTAGACAAATCAGTAAGCTGCTTCTAGTGGATTTTGTCGGCGAATTCGTCAACACACCTCTTGATGTGGTCTCTCAGACTTTCGGGGTTGTCAAGAACGTGCTGAAGGAAGTAGGCAACTTCAGCTTCCTGCAAGCTGTGATATTGTGAAGCAAGTGCCTTTGTCCCCATGATACGTGCGAAGTTCTTGCGATGCGCACGCAATGTGTTGTTGTACTTCAATGCCGCGGTCGTTTTGCTCCAGCCAATGCTGGTGACGTGTCAGTCTACAACCTATGCTTAAAAACGATTTCGAATGTACGCACATGTCGCCGGCGAAATTGAATACCGCCCTTGAAGAGTATGTTGCCCGTTTGTCCAACATGTCAATAGCCATCTGAGCATCATTGACGAAAATGAGGGTATTGCCCATGATAGTAATCGAACTGATAGGACCTATCCATGGCCATCTCATCTTAGCAAGAGTCCGCTCAGCTACTGCACGCAAACTTTGCATATACGCAGCAGTCGGATATACGCAAGCTTACCATACTCGGCAAGCTTCGCCCAATGTTCTGCCTCCAGAACGCCAGGTTCAGGCAAGTCACGTAAGTTCCCTACTAACGGAAGTCCCTTGGGTCCAGGGGGAAGGGGAGCAAGATTTGCATTTCGTCTCCATTGAACCAGCCTATCTGCCACGTAAATGACGCAGAGTATGGCTATGAAGCCAACAACTAGCATTGGGTCTTGCATACTTGCTCCTGTTGATTCGAGGTAGTTATTCAACACCCGAGATCTACAGCCAAAAATAACAGCAGCACTGAGCACCCATTTATGTACATTTTCTTCTTGTCCACGCTAAGTAACCCCTCACTATCGCTGGGCGAAGGTGACACCTATCCAATCACGAAAGAACCTTTTCCTGCATGACGATCTCGAATGAAGTGGGCATTCGCACAAGTACCACGACTTTCTTGCGATTTAGGGAAGGTACGCCCGCAAGTCCCCTGTTGCGACATGGCTGTTGGTCCAACGGCCATGAGTTCATGCATGGCCGAGGACCACAAAATTGTGAGAAAGAGGAGAAGGGGCCGTTTTGCAGCAGACCGCACAAATCAGGGTGGCCGGATACCCGCTTACCCACGCATGCCTCGTAATCATGCTTCTTTGCCGCAACTGATCGGCAGCGACGAGCCGTCCCGTTGCTGCGAGTGAGCTTTCACCGGCGAAAGCATTGTCGAACCATCGATGGGATCAAGAAAAATCCTCAAATATTATTGAATCACATTTTAGAGCCAAGCATGCAATCGAGCCAAGATTATTGTGGCAAAGAGTGCGGCTTGACCAGTGATGCGATTATACGAGCGGCCGTGTCTACCTTCGGGCAAAGTAGGGTATGATGTCGTCGAAAGTACAACGCTTGGGAAGCCCAGTAAGCTTCAGATGATAACAAGTGAAGTTTAAAGGTAAGTTGGATGACAACTTCCAAGGTTTTGTAGAGGAGCATTATGTTTATATATTAATTAGGTTACGTCTTGTTCTCGAAACTCTTAAGCGCGGCACATCCTGCCGTCAGAACCAACAGTCCATGCCTCACTGCCGACGCCCTTCAGGACGTAGAACAGCGACTCAGGATCATACTTCTTCTTGATAGAGAGAAGCTTGCTGTAGTTCTCGCCAAAGAAGGCGTCTTGCCAGTCAGGTTGTCTGAAGTCTGCCTCGTTCATGTACGACGCGCTTCCGGGAGTCACAGAGGTAATCAGTGGCATAAACTCCTCCGTCATGCGCCTTTGTGAAGCCTCCATGTCAACCCAAGGCGCAGCGTTGTCCCAGTTGGTGATGAGCTGCAGCTGCATGACGGCTTTGCGCCACGCGGGGTGCACAGCGTTGCTAGCGGCACCCGCTGGCTTGTCGTAGTGGCCGACGCTACCTGCGAGGAGAACGCCGTTGGCTGTGAGGTTGTTGACGACCTTCTGGTACTCGACGTTGTTGGTCTCAAGCACAGTGCGCGGGATGAGTCGGCCGCCAAACTGGTACCTCGTCACCTCGAGGTTGCCCTGAGGGAGAGGACCCATGTACCGGTCGTAGTGATCACGGTAGGACAGCTCGCTGTAGGCCACCGCCAGAGTGACACCGATTTCCTCCATGGCTTTCGTGAACGGTGCCAGAACGACATCGCGAACGTAGGCAGCAGTGGAGTTCCACACGGTCAGTGGTCGCAAAACCAGGAACTGAGAGTTGTGAAGGAAAACGACAAAGGCGCCATTGTCCGTCATGTTAGGCAGCAGCTCATGGAACTTGGAAACAGCGGCGTTGAACTTCTCCGGAGTGGTTGTAGCAGCAAGAAGCTGGAAAGCAGCCCCTCCAACAGTCTCTGCCTGGTAAGCGCGGACGGTGAGGCCAGTCACAACACCAAAGGTGCCGCCGCCGCCTCCACTGAGAGCCCAGTATAGATCGGTGTTTTGAGTCGCGGACGCAACGACAGTCTTGCCGTCTGCCGTAACAACCTGGAAAGCAAGAGTCTGGTCCGCACCCAGGCCGAATTGAGTGCTCAACGCGGAGTGTCCGCCGCCTTGGATGAAGCCACCAGCAAGACCGACTGTGGCACACTCACCGGACACAACAGTGAGGCCCTTGGCGTGGGCAGCCTCAAGCATCTCGTATCCGAGAACACCGGCTCCGACGTTGACAGCGGGACCCGAGTAGTACTTGTCGGACCAGGTGGTGAAGTCAATGGTCTTGAGGTGGTTGGTCCAGATAGCCAGGGCTCCGGCACCAGTAGAACGGCCAAGGAAGCTTTGGACATAGTCAGCGGCTGTTGCAAGGTCACAGCATACGAATCCGTAAGAATGTTGCTTACTCATGTCCAGTGTTGCGAACAACGACGCGAAGGTTGTTCGCCTTGGCAAACTTGAGAGCATAGCTCACATCCGCGGTGCACTTGACATCAACGGCGTAGCTGACATAGTTACCCAGAGTGCAAGGAATGGACCTGTCTGTGAAGGGATCACAGGACTGGTTGGCGAAGTAAGATTGCATCACGGATGACGAAGAAGGAATACTGTTGATGAATCAGCATATTGTCTGACAGTGATCGCGGTTTCTCGGACACTCACTGCGTCAAGGGGTTCGTCCACCCTGCTTGAAGCGCGGCACAGGCGTCAGCATCATAGGTAGGGTCGTGGCACGGCGATCCAATTGGCTCGGTAGCAACAAGACGTCCACCGACGGTGTCGTTCAGCCTGTTCCAAGACGAAACCGAAGGCCAGCATGCATCCCCGGGCAGGCAGTGACATTGCTGCTTGGGGGCCACGGCTGCAGCAGTAAGGGTAGCCAAGGTGGTGGCTACGGCCAGGTAAGAGAGCCTCATGTTGATGACTTGAGTTGGGCAAGCAGTCAACGGAGGTAAGGAAAGGTGAGTGAGAGAGAGGGGTGGGTGGCTAAGAGGTGAGCTGCACGACAGATGTGATTATCTTCCCAAGCTCATATATCCCTCGCACTGCTGGTCCCTATTTCATCTCGAATTCCACCCTCCCTGCAACGACAAATGCGCAACCTCGGCCTGGGGCGGAGCGAGACCCCATCTGGTCTGCTACATTGTTGGCGGCGACGTTGGAGAGTCTCTCATGCGCCATATTCACCTGTTGGTTCTGAAATTCGAACATCGATAGCCTGCGGCCGGATGCCCGAAACTGGATCGGCCGAGTACGCGGTCGCGGGCATCCTTGCAGGCACACGCATACTTATCGAAGACCCCATTACAGAACTTCCTATTGTAGATAGTGACACCCGATGGACCCATAGATTCCATGCATGAGCCCCTGATTCGGCCTTACCCGGGGAATACGGATGAGACACCGGGTGGCCCGGACGGCGGCGATGGGTGTCAAGAATGATTGCACCCGCGGGGGCGGGAAGGGATAATCTTCTCCAGTCTTCAGCCCAGCGCGCACAGATCTAGAGTTAATTAAAAAGAGGCTAAAATGACAACGATGGGATGAACCAGATCGACCCTCGATTGCTGAATGAATCCTGCCGTCCGCGCCGCACGTAGAATTGCTTCTGTGCCGCTCACGGGATTGAAGATGTTGGGCGCATTGCTGTTCTTCAGTGGCGTCGAACCCGAGATCTGGTAGGGTATTAATTTCCGGGCAGCAGGATTCTGAGCTGCTGTGCCGCTGGTGGCTTCGATTTGTTAATGCATTTTCTGCTGCAGGGGCTCTTGGCCAGAACGCGAGGACGGGACTCGCTTCCGTTTGAGGGAGCCAAGAAGCGGCATGGGGGCGGAGTCTCTCACAACCAACGGTTCATTCGGCCCTCATCTGGCTGGAACATGTGCTAGGCTGAATGAAGTGATGCAGATGCCTCCGGGAATGGCCTTGCAAACTGGCAATGTGATGCCAATCCTTCGACCACATGTGCAGCGTATCATCAGCCGAAGCGAGGGAGACTAGTGTTCATCCCTAGAATTCCTGACCAAATCGCCAACAATTCTGGGACGTGGCGGCCGCACATTTTGAACCCTGCTTTGCCACATGGACTCCAGGGGACTTTCTTCGTGAAGGGAATTGCTTTCATTTATTCTTAAGCAAAGATCATCCGAGTCATTGCCAGCAGCAGTCCTGCTGCCGGCCAAGAAACATGGCATCCTTTCATCGACTCGTGTTGGTGTTGGTCCTGGCCGTCTTGTCCATCGCGACGGCACAGCAGACCTCCGCCAATAAACCCAGCTATCCGGTTTGCGCCGTACGTCCTCCCTTGTCCGCTTGTCAAACGCTGACTCGGACTTCATCATCATCATCAGCCTCAAGATTGGCATTGGCTGACCAGCTGCGAATACAGACAAAATGCATAGCTCAAGCCTTCCAAGGCGGCCTGTGTGCTCCTACAAACCAGACTTGCATATGTACAAACGCAGCATTTCAGTATAACGTCACGCTGTGTGTTACGGGAAGTTGCACGATCCCTGAGGCTCTTGGTATGTTTTCTCAGCTTCTTGCCTTCTGACTGATATCTAACGCTGCCGATATTTCAGCTACCAAGAATGCGAGCCTCACGAATTGCGGCGCTCCGGTGCGCGACCGATCCCAGGAATACGTGATACTCTCGAATGTCATGGCCATTTTGGGGGCGGTCTTCGTCTTGGCACGATTCTCGTACAAGATCTTCTTCGCAGGCCTCGACATTGGCTGGGACGACTGGTTCGTCTTGGCCACATTGGTTGCTGCCATGCCGAGCGCCATCATCACTGTCTACGGAACGACGAAGAATGGCCTCGGCCGCGATATCTACACGCTGACGCCGCAGATGATCACCAACGTCTTGTTCTACTTCTACATCATGGCTTGGCTGTATTTTCTGCAGGTGACGCTCGTCAAGTTGGCCATCATTTTCTTCTACATGCGAATCTTCCCTGCCCGAGAAGTGCAGCGGATGCTTTGGGGAACAACGATATTCATCATCGTGTGGGGCTTGGCCTTCGTTATCACCGCCGTCTTCCAGTGCAAGCCTATCCACTACTTCTGGACCAAGTGGGACGGGCTACACGAAGGTAGTTGTGCGAACGCTAATGCTATCAGTTGGTCAAATGCCGCTATCAGCATTGCCTTGGATTTGTGGATGCTGGCAATCCCGTTATGGCAATTGAGGGCTCTAAGGCTGCACTGGAAGAAGAAGATCGGCGTGGCAATGATGTTCATCGTGGGGACCTTGTAAGCACCCTTGCAAAGACCCTGATTGACTCGTGGCTAACCTTGCACCAGTGTGACCGTCGTGAGCATCATCCGCTTACAATCTCTCGTCGATTTTGCAAAAGGTTCGAACCCAACGATGGACTTCATGGAGGTCAGCATCTGGAGCACCATCGAGATCATCGTCGGAATCATGTGCGCCTGTCTACCGTCTATTCGCATGATTCTGGTCAAGTTGTTCCCGTCTATTTCCGGATCGACAATCAGGAGCAAGGGGCGCCAGTACTATCAACAGTACGGGAGCGATAACAGGTCCAAGGCTGCTCGCAGCCAGCCCCGAACTGTTGGCGTGGTTACTGTTGATAGAACGAGCCCGGATGTCGATTCTCAGGACCGCCATATCAAGTTTCAGAAGACATTCACGGTCTCCTACAGTGATAGCGATGAAGCTAGCCTTGTGCAGATGACAGACCTGCAGAGGCCAAGACAAGCACATCATTAGCGGGGCTGTATTAGTTGGGCCTCTTAGTTATTAAAGTAGAAATCATATCTGATAGACATTGACGTTTGCCAACCCCGCCGTTTTCTTCAAGAGCAAGTCCGAATTGACCAATCAGTAAAGCAGGGGTTACAGTCTTTTTCGCTAGTCCTCGTGTTCAACCCGTGCCATACAGGGGACTGTTCTTCAGGCCGGCGTAGTCAATGCAAGGCAATCAGGCTGCATGCTGACTGCATGGAAGTCGTATTATCAACACTCTGCCAGCGTATCCCATGAGTAGACGACAGGTTCTTGTTGGCTAACCGATGGGCCGTCTGTACGCAGTCCCCTGGCGAGCATGCGGTGATAATTTAGGTGATCAACCTATGAGTGGTGCAGTGTCACACGGCGTGATAAATATCAGGCAACCCTTTCCCCTGCGTTTTCGCATCATCCTGAGCGTTATCAAAATGCATTCAATCTAGCAACGAGATGTTGGAATCCATCTTTGGACCTTCAGCCCCAGCAGCAGTCTCGACTGACTCTGTCACTCCGCTTCACTATTTTGACGACACACCAATATGGCGATCTTTCATTCTCTACTCCCTCTTCGTGTTTGACGAAGTTTTGGACGCTGACACCCTTCGATCAAGCCTCGAGCGTCTTACTTGTCGGGAAGGATGGCGAAAAATCTCAGCCCGTTTGCGAAAAGGTTCGGCGGGTGCTCTGGAATATCACTTCCCCCAAATCAATGATTTGGAACGTGGCACAAGATCTGCTCTGTCATTTTCAAGAATCGATAACACTCAAATGTCGATTCGAGAGCACTCAGTAGCCTCGAAACTGCCACATTTACAACCGAAGGATGACAAGCGCCCAGTTGTGATGGGAGACACGGATAGTTATCTCTCACTTATGCGACGCCCAGACAATCCGCCCTTGAGTCTGAACGATTATCTGACTAGTGATGCGCCTCAGCTGGGACTGCACATTATTTCGTTTTCGGATGCAACGCTGGTCACGCTTTACTGGCCTCATACGCTGTTTGACGCATTTGGAAAAAAGGCTCTTCTCGACGCCTGGGTGTTGATGCTGCAAGGCAGAGATGATGAAATCCCATCCCCGTATGGAGGTGACGCGCCAGGGATTGACTTTGATCCTCTTGCCAAGTTTGGCTGCCACCCAACAGAACCATACAAACTCGGCTCTCAGCTCATGTCGAGCTTGAGTCTCGGTGCTTGGGGCATTGGCAATCTGTTCGAGTTCGTTGGTAAGCAAGAGACTCGCGTTGTTCGAGTGCCGAAACTGTTCCTGGACAAGTTGGTCAACGACGCCATGACCGAGCTGCACGACGGGTCTCATGAGCCCAATGCCACACTGTTCCTGAGCGAGGGTGATGTGCTGTGCGCATGGTGGACCAAGATCGCGACTGCTCATCTACCCGAAACTGCATCGACCCGGAGGCGCACTCTCGTCCTGAACAACGCCTATTCTCTTCGCAAAGCCCTTGGTGGCGAGACCGGACTGCTCCCGCTGAAATCTACAGGCCCCGAGAGAATGGATGCACCTTACCTCTCAAACGCAGTCGGGTTCATCAACGTGGTCGGCACTATGGCTGACGTTTTCGACAAGCCAGTGGGCTACATGGCGTCTCGGATTCGAAATGCTATCAAAGAACTGGGAACAACGCCACAAGTTGAAGCCGCTGCAGCCTTGGTGCGTTCGAATAAGATGAAGCTGCCACCGTTCTTTGGAGACAAATCCATGCACATGATCACATATTCCAACTGGACCAAGACCGACCTCTTCAACGTTGACTTTTCCAGCGCTGTTAAAGCGAAAGACTCCGGCAACAAACGACGTCGTGGAAGGCCGGTGTACATCCAAAACAATCAGGCGGGCTTCGGGCTACCCAATGCCTTTGTGATCATTGGTCGGGACTTAGATGGCAATTATTGGCTATCTGGATACATGAGCCAAGGGTTGTGGGCCAAGATGGAAGCGTCGTTTGAGACTTGGTGATGTGAGCCGAGGGCAAAATTGTGCGGCGTAGAACGTGGGTGGCTATCGGTTCGTTGTGTCAGAGTTGGTTTTTCAGGGATGAATCATGTTCGACAATCTTAGGCCCTCACAACATGTGCCTCTACTGGAAGAAACCTCACTGCTTCACGCTCACGTAATCGGAAGACACGGAGGCACCACCTCCGCTTAGTCATTGTGCATTCTTCACTGATGAAGGTCTAGCAGCGTCAGTTTGACTTGGTCCACGACTTGCCATTAACAAACGGCCTCCGTGCCCTCCGATGAGCCAACTTTCTGTCTATGATTCTGCTAGGACTCAGCATGTCGCCGAAACGAGCCTGCGACATTTGTTATCGACGAAAGGTAAGCTGTTCAACTTGTCGTATCTTCAAACAGTGCTGACTGAAAGTTGGATTGCAGATTCAGTGCTTGATACCTGAAGCAGGGGTTCCTTGCGATTGGTGCCGACACCACGACTCTGAATGTACTTTCAACAGAGAAGCTCCGCGTAAATCCAAGCAGAACAGGTAAAATCAACTGACTTACTTGGAAAACTCGCCTGGCATCATATCGCTAATTCTTTAATCAGGCTAAAATTGACGGACGTCCATGACTTGTACCAGCGCATTCAGCACCTGGAATCGGCATTGGCGCAGGCAACTGCGCAGCCGCTGGGGCGTGATGATGCGCTGAACTTCGTCACCCCCACAAGCTGCTCCGTAGAAACGCCGGCTTCTTTAGCGACCCCAGCAGCAGCTGAACTCACCCCCGTGTCTCGTTCAGCTCGAGAACCAGATTTTCCAGGCTTGCGACAATCTCCAAGTTCTGTGACCTCTCTCCCAACTTCCGACTTTCCCTGCTTTGCCTCTCATATCGGCCCGAACTGGTTTTTTAGAGGCATACATGCTTTCTCTGAACAGGGTCGCCAATGGATTTCTTCCAGAACGGGCCAGACCGTCGACTTGAGGAAGCTGCGACTGTTCACATCCAATTATGCGCCATCAACGAGTTTCTCTTCCGCGTTTCCTGGAGTATCAAGCTTGCCTGAAAAACAAGTTCTGCGTGAGCTTGCGTCATCATTCTTAATGTCCCCGCTGTGGCTCTCATTTCCAGTAATTGATCGTTTCTCTTTCGACGAGACACTTGACATCACATACGGCATATCGGCTGATAGACCTAACTCACCTACCGAGCTCGCGGCTCTGGCGTCTGTTTTGAGCATCTTGAGTCTAATGGGCCACTGCAAAGATTTGGGCAATGGCTACTCTGGTATTGATGCGAATGATTGTGCTAACAAAGCTCGTCAGTTTTTGATGAGTCTCACCGGGCATTACAGCGTAACAATACTTGAATGTTTACTAGCTTTAGTAAGTCTTTCTTGTTGCGCCTCTAGGTCTTAATTCATGGCAAAGCTTACTGAAGACCAATTTAGTATACCCATTCGACGCTAGATGGCCACTGGCAAGAAGCTGGCTTCTATCTTCCTCTCGCCTGCAGCATGGTGTCTGCCTTAGGGGGACACACCTCTGCCTCGCACAACACACCAGACGGTAGAACCACTCTTTCTGCAAAGAAAAGACTGCATCTTCGGAATCTCTTCTGGATATGCTATGTCGCAGACAAAGACATGGCGCTGCGCACGGGAAGACCGCCTCTCTTGTCAGCTGTTTTCTGTGATGTGTCCATTCCAAAAGACTATGACCAAAACCACGCCTACCTTCGATCCTTCGATGAACCAGTAGACCGCCCTATTTCGGTTGGCGACGGGCCAGTTCCGTATTTCTCGGGCGATCTCGTCCTTAGTCAAATTAAAGAGAAGGTTTACAGGCTTCTGTACTCTCCGGCTGTCAGCGAAGCTAAAGACACGACCTTGCTTCTTCACATCCGGGAATTGGATGAAGAGATTGAACGCTGGAGACTGTCGATACCGTTAGACTTTCGACCGGCATTGTCAGCCTCTCCGCAAACACTTCTCGCAATATCCCAAACAAACCCTCGGCAATACACCAGGTGTTTCGCCTTGCAATTGGAGTATCTACATCTGATGACCTTTGTACATACCACTGTAAGGAAGTACGACGCCGACGACAGCCAGAGTGATGGTCCACTTGACCTACATAGCGTGATTCACTCGAGCTACGATCTGTCTCTTGAGGCTGGTCGATCTATCCTTCGATGTTTGAGTCTATTTCTCTCAAATATGCCAACATGGAGTCTTTGGTTCGCAACCCGTTAATGTTGATATTTATAACCCTGCTGACCAAAACTCCAGGTCGTGTATATACCATGCCACGAATGCTGCTATATCACTTTTCTTGGATATGGTCATACATCCATACAGCCCAAATGGCTCCTTTGACCTTGAGCTCCTCATCTCGGCCGCTAACACCATCACATCCCTTGCAAGTAGAGCAAGGAGCCCGATAGAAGCTGACCGAGTTCAAGAAACGGGCGACTTCTTCATGTGGCTCATGTGGTTGGGATCATGCGCAATAGCAAGGGCAAAGGAAGCACCTCTTGATCTAGGATGATAGTTATGAGTCATGATAATACCCAGACGCTGTTATATCGCCACTCAAATGAAGACGACAAAGTCTACGCCCTGAAGTCTAACCTGTCTGGCCAATGTCTCTTGCACAAGTTTACCGATACATCCAAACTTGAAGTAGAATCACGCAGTCCTCCAAAATAGTTCCGAGAGACCCAAAAAGCCACGGCAGACTCGTCAAGAGGTATTCCCTCTCTTGATTGTATGCGATCACACTGAGACCATACATCAAATTGCCCAGAATGGACAGAAAGAGGAAAAGAGGTGCTAGGCCTGGGAATATGTGAGCACATGTCTGGTATCAGTGGCCCATAGCTTCGGGAAACTTACCTGCACAGGACCTGCCCCTGTAATTTTTGACAATCTGAGGCACCCGAGCACTTCATCAATTAGCGATATCTTCAGCGATAGGCCTCATTCAACATACCATAAATAACAGAGGGCCCCAAAATACCCCAGCACCGATCCAAACACTTCAACCGCCGACTTTGAGTCATCTGCCTTTGCGGTGAAAGCGTACAGGCTGTTCGTTAAAATACCAGCTTTGTACAGCAAAGCCCAGCCAGCTACTCCAGCCAGCTGTACCAGCACGATGCATACAACACTGTAACGCCAATGGAAAATGCTCGCGTTCACGTCTCTTCCGCCGTCGTGACTGCTGGGGAATGCCTCAATGCCTGATGCCGAGGCGTGGTGGGGCGCCACGTCCCCTGTGTCTTCAATGTCGGTTGAAATTAGTGGCTGTCTTTCTTGACTCATCGTCGCAGTCTCTTGAATGCGTTTTCGACTCAAATGGTTATAATACAAGCATTGGCAGATGAGTGTCGAATCAGAAACGCAAAGATAGGCGGATACGGCCAGACTTGCAGGTGCGATATGGTTGACGATGCCTCCTGCATTTCACACACGCATGTCAGATCTTGCTCGGGAGATGTCGGAAGGATTGCCTACCGAGAAGATTCGACACATCTCCAAGTAACCACACAAAGAGAAACGCCATTGATAAGCTGTCTGCACTCTGTCGTTGGTAGTTGGTGATGAGTTGGGGAAACTGGAGAAGCTCAGCACGCTGATCGCTAATGGTCTGAAGGAATATGTCAGTCATTTACCAAGAGACATAGAAATGCAGCCATGCTAATACTGCCCAGTATCTCGGATGCATCTTTCCCTGTTATTTGACCTGGCGAAAGGCCCCAAAACGGCGCGGAGGAGTCCATGGTTGGAGATGGACATGTAGATGAAAAGTTCAAGTTGCGGTAGGGTGGCTGCATGACTCCGAGATAAGAGAGACAATCATCCGATCAAGAGGGGACCAATTGGGTTGACTTATCGATGACGCTCAACGGTGAGCTCGCTGACTCATCAAAAGATGTATCTACTGGCTCGCCAACTAAGAAAATCCCAGCTCATTTCTGTAACTATTTTAGGCTACGCCAGCGCCTCAGGTGGGCGATGTAGAGCTAGCTCTCTCGACCGCCCGTTGCAAACGCTCTTACGTCCAAGCCACTTGTAACGAGTCGAACCCGACTGGAGTCGGTCGCGAAACAAGCCTGCCTAGTGCCGTACAGAAGGACATGTGACCATGCTTTTCGCTATTTGCGGTACCACATGCGGGCCTTTTTTCCGTGTCGCATCTTCCTTTGCAACTGCATCATTCCGTACAGTAATGCCTCTGCTGTAGGAGGGCACCCGGGCACGTAAATATCAACAGGAACGATACGATCAGCTCCTCGTACAACAGAGTAACTGTAATGGTAATATCCTCCTCCATTAGCGCAGCTTCCCATACTGATGACCCATCTGGGCTCGGGCATCTGATCGTAGATTTGGCGAAATGCCGGTGCCATCTTGTTGGTCAACGTGCCGGCTACAATGAGAACATCCGACTGCCGGGGGGAGGCTCGAAACATGTATCCGAATCGGTCTTGATCGTATCGCGGACCTGCGATGTGCATCATCTCGACGGCGCAGCAGGCAAGGCCAAATGTCATGGGGTACATCGAGCTCTGGCGGCCCCAGTTGGCAATGACATCCAAGGAAGTGCTGGTGCGCATGGCCCGGTCAGTTTGATTATTTGGTATTGAAAAGAGAAATACGAAGCGACTCACACGAGATATTCGACCAGTGATTTGGGCTTATCTTGGGAAGGGAGCGCGACCTCTCGCCGACCTACTCGAGACGACACGCTGTGTGGAGCGGAAGAATTGCTGACATGTCGGCTCAAGACCGGCGGGAGGTCTGTGATTTTCATCACTCCCAGTGGCCGTACTCGACGTAATGAAATAAAAATGAACATTTTTTGACGATCTCTACTAGTAATAGCTGGAAGGGAGGACAGAGAATCTAACACAGATGCAAGCAGCAACACCCTCATGAGGGCGCTCGCTTATATTCAGGTTGCTCACCTGTAAGGGCTGGGCAGGCAACACAGCTACATTCAAGAATCCCTGCCGGCAGCCCGTCGCAAACTCTTTATACCATTGACCAGACATCTCTCGCCAGAATTATCGAGAACGTGATTGGCGAAGCGGTCTCCGTCAATCTCCCGTCCTCCCAGAAGCCATCCGACGATGGCCGCAAGACTCCGCGGGATCCACTTCGGACTCGTCGCGAGAACGAAGTGGGGCCGTCTGAGGTTGGATGGCAGAGCTCGGGCTGCTGGGCGACTGAAGCACCCGGACCTGAAGTCTCGGCGGATTCATCCATCATTGACACATCAGCGCCGTAGACTTCGACTGATGGAATTCAGAACACTACTATCGGTCAGTATCATCTGCCCGGTTATAGGCCGACTTTTTGTCTCAGCCCGGGGTTGAAACTGGTTGAACGGTCACTTCATCTGCAGCTCCGTTACCTCGGCTATGACCACATGTCTTTGAGCCAAGTCCTAACATGGAAGACCTACCTCCACTGCGTCGCGGCCCCAAAAAGAGTCATCGGAAGGTTCGCACGGGATGTACGACATGCAAAAGGAGGAAGGTCAAGGTAAGTACCGGTGTCTTCTTAATCCCAACCGAGTATCTGAGGGTAAATCCAACAGTGCGACGAAGAGCAACCCATATGTCATCAATGTATCAAGCAGAAAGCAGACTGCGACATTACGTTAAGGTCTACCAGTAGCTTTCGCGAACATGAGCCTCTGGACAGGCCCACCCTCGCCCCCAGTCAAGCACCAGACCTCAACATGCTGGACCTAGAGCTTATCTATCACTGGACACTCTGGACCCACGACTCACTCACACTCAGCCCTCTTCTTCGGACTTTCTGGCTCAGGAATACTACTAAAGCAGGCTTCCGCTGTGATTACGTCATGCGGAGCATTCTTGCTCTCTCGGCCGTCCACCTAGCAGCGCCCACCCCAAGGCAATCAATCAAGTTTGAGGCCCATAATTGACTTGATTGCCACATCGCGATGCTATACTTGATTGATTGCCAATTAATTGCAATTAATTAGCAAATATCCCCACATATAGGTGAGGGCTCTAGAGGGGAGGGCTCTAGAGGGGAGGGCTCTAGAGGGGAGGGCTCTAGAGGTAAGGGCTCTAGAGGGGAGGGCTCTAGAGGGTAGGGTCCGGAAGGTTAGGGCCCGGGAGGGTGGTCCCCGGAGGGGAGGCCCCCGGAAGGGGGGCCGGAAGGGGGGCTAAAAGGGGGGGCCCGGAGCCGGGTTTTCAGGGCCGAGAGTCGGGCTGGATTAACGATTTTCCGGACTTTTCCAGGTCCCTTAGCCCCCTAAGCCCCCCCTTAAGCCCCCCCTTAAGGCCCCCCTATAAGGCCCCATAAGCCCTAGTAGCCCCCCTCCCCCCCTGTTAAAAGAGTCAAGGCAATCAATCAAGTTTGAGCCTCAAACTTGACTTGATTGACTAGCGATAGCTTCATAATTGATTGATTGATTGATTGAACTTGACAAGTTTACTTGCCTTGCGGGGAGCGCTGCCACCTAGGTCATGTTAACCCCGTCAGGGGCGAGACGCTTGTTCGGTATGCCCTCACTCAGCACAACCTGGCTGCCGCGACTGTTCGAGAATTGATACACCACAATCATGATTCAAAAAGTACGGAAACAGAAGAGAACATGTTCTTGTATTCCGTTCTCATCAACTTCCATGGTAAGCTGTGGCTATGGCCGGGCTCAGGAAAACTACAACCAGACCATATCTAACGTTCGTGTAGTCATCTCTCAGACCGATGACTCTCACGCCGCCTTCTTCGGTCGCACCGGAAAGACGGAAAACGACACTCCCGACTGGATGGCATTTTTCAAAGGCTCTAGAAATCTCTCGCTGGTCTCGTCGTTACTCGTCAGCCGCAGCCTCACCCATCCCCTCATTGAGCATATGGTGCAAATGTACTCCTACCGGGATCTTGTTGCTCACGGCCCCTACCTCGACTCGCTTCTTCAGCACATGAACACTGTGAAAGATGGCTGTGCCAAGTCAGAGATCTCCACATACTTGCATGCGGCTCAGGAACTGGAAGCCACCTTCGGGGTGCTATGCGAGTATCCCGAGACCCGAGAAATAATTCATGCCTTTCTCCTGATAAGCAATTTGTCAGACCACAGGGGAGACTTCATTGCCTTGCTTCAACAGCCCGAACCATCACAAGAAGCCCTAGTGATCTTTACATACTTTTGCATGATCCCACGACGGCTTCCACCGCGCTGGTGGTCAGAGAAGTGGGTCAAGGGGCTTGGAGATGGTGCTTTCAGCTTGCTTGACGATGAGCATAAGGCTTGGATCGTTGAGCCACCAACTTGGGACAGCTAGATATGCCCATGCTGAAAGGCGGAATACAAATAATCCAAAAAAGTCATGCGGACAAAATGAAATCGATTCATGGAAATTCTGTGAATTCTTTCTATGTCTACGTTTACTAGTCTCAAGTGCACTCATTTCGTTCGACTGTCAGCCACCAAAAGCTCCAACAGAGGCCCTTTCACAGCTTCCTCGCAGGGAACACTGAGTAGCTCACCAACCTGGACCGCGGCAGGCTTATCTGACGTTAGGATGGCGAAGATCGGGTCTTTCAAAGCAAACTCGATCTGGAAGTCCAACACCAGATCTCGGAATCGCTCCGTAAAGTCAACACAACTAATTCGAGGAGGTTGAGCGAACCGGATCATCATTTTGCTATCTCCAGCAGAAATTGCAGCGACCGGCACTTGTACCAGAAGCCCAGCAGACAGATGATCTTGAGCAGACAGGCTGACGCTTGCCTGGTCTGTCTCGGAGTCCCCGATCAACACCTTGATTCCGGACACGATTTCGCCTTCAAGAACACCCATGAATCTAACTTTCCAGTCTCGACCACCTGGCTCGTCGATGGTCAGCTCGCCTGACTCTTGACTCCATTCAACGTTGATAGACCGCTCTGAACCCGCGTCATTATCTCCAGAGCAGTCGTCCTGAGGTTCCTCAATGATCGTGAATATGCCATCTTGGCCAACGGCCACAAGGATTTCGAATGACGTGGGGTTCTTTCCGCCATTCATCGGGACTTGGGCAGCGTCCAAGGGTATGATGGAGCCCTCAGGTGCAAGCACAGGCATGTTCGCCAGAGTGCGCCACAATTGGATTTCTCTATCGCTGTCATATACAGTCCCAGTAAATATGTCGATATATCGAGCTGCTGTTGGTGGAAGCCAAACCTTGACAGGCGCATGAAGCGTTTTGGGGTTGGCAAGGTCGACAATAGGGGCCGCGACGAGTGATGGACCAAAGAAGTATTGATTGGGATACGCAAAGGCCTCTTTCCTCAACGGAAATTTCCAGTAGAGAGGCTGGACGAGTGGCTCATCATTCTCAGCGAAATCGGTGTTCAGTGTGTAGAGGTAGGGAATCATCCGATGACGGAGTTGCATGAAGGAAGTGATTACACGCTCCGCGGCTGGCCGATAGTTCCAGGGTTCCTTGGATCCCCACGGAGTATCGCAAGAGTGCAGGCGCATGATGGGTGAAAAGACGCCCAGCTGCACCCATCTGGCAACCAGCTCATCGTCTCGACAACCATGCATGTGGCCACCAATATCGTGCGACCACCAACCGTAGCCGATGTTCGAAGCGGTGGCAGTAAACTCAGGTTGGAAGCGTAACGAGTCCCAAGTGACAATAGAATCTCCAGAGAAGCCGATGGGGTACCTCTGGCTACCGGGGCCAGCATAGCGGGAGAAAATAAGAGCTCGGTGCTCTCCGTCAGTTTGCTTCTGGTCAAGGAACTGGAAGTGGTTGAGAAGCCAGAGGGGGTCTAGACCAGGGACGTTGGAGTAGGGGCCTTGTTGCCAGTCAATCCACCAGAAATCGCATCCCTTCTTCTCCAAGCTGCGGTGAAGAATTTTGAAGAAGGCTTCCATGAATTTGGGGTCTGTTGGGTCGAAGAGAATTGGTGTCTTCTCAGATGTATCATGCCCGAGGAAGGCGGCCATCTCTTCATACTGCTCCTCGTGATGTGCGATACCGACATGCGGATGATCGTTCAGCGTTATTTTGAGGTTTCGCTGATGCAGTGCATCTGCAAATGCCTTCGGGTCAGGGAAAAGCTCCTTGTTCCAGGTGTAGCCGGTCCAGCCCGAATGAGGCACCTCATTTCCATCAGCCAAATGCCAGTCCATATCCATGACGGCAACGGATAGCGGAATGCCCTGGTCGCGGAACTTGTCCATCAACTCGATATACGAATCAGCCGTGTACTTGTGGAATCGACTCCACCAGTTCCCAAGCGACCATCGAGGAAGTCGTGGAGTGCGTCCGGAGATGTCGAAGAAGGCCTTCATCGCGCCCTTAAAGTCGCTTCCGAAAGAAAAGAGATATCCATCCACGCGATCTCCCGGTCTTCTCGGGGCGATAAACCCCTCTCCGTCGAACAGCATGCTGTCGCTGTCATCAATGACAGAGAAGCCCGCCCGAGAAAGGACTCCAGAGCCCATGTCGCATCGGCCGTCAACACCATCGAGAGTCCGTGCCGTCCCTCCAAGGTTGAAACCTGGCTCGGTCCCAAATCGCCATGTAGTCTCCCACATGGTCGTCTGATGTGTAACTTCGATGGTGAAGCCATGGGGGCTGAAGCGTTTCTTGTCGTACGAGACGTGGATAGTCGGCGTGACGATCTCGAGTCGGTGCTCTGTCTCTTTGATGAGAGGTTTGTGCTTTCGGGGGAAGCGTCGGTTGATGGCAAACGTGGAGGCTCTATCTTCGAAAACATTGTCCTCTGCCCATTCATATCGAAGAACGAAGTCGTTGATGACAGTGAAGCGGTAATTTGGCCCGCTTATGATCGCGTCGCTGTCCGCGACGGGATCCGTCTCGAACTTGAATTGTGCCATTTCTATGAATGCTCAAGTCGTGGTCGAGCACCTCACTATGAGACGAATGTCGGCAGAGGAATGCCCGGAGGTCATGATGATCGTGATGAAAGAGACTTCGTTAAAAAAAAAGAGCGACTAGTCTTGGTCATTGCTCTGTGCCATCTCTAATGCCGTGGGAGCCATGCACCCCACCCTGCTCCGCAACAATCTGGAAATGTTCGCCGGGATTTCGCTTGAATTCTTCGTCAAAACTGTTCGCTTTCACCACCTTTGTGATGCTCGCTGAGACCTTCTCCACCACTATTTCAGGGGTGATAATGAAATTATTGACGGCAGATGTGGCCTATAGGAGCAACCTAATAGTGACGAAGTATCGATGATGAATATAACGAGGAGAGTGGGAGCAAGATGGGACTTGACAGGGTACATCACAGACGCAGAGAAGGATGCATTAAGGATGCGGATCAAAAGCACAACCTCTGGCCCTGCAAATACGGCACTTTGATCGAAGATCTCTCGATGCCTCGCCGTATGTATGATCGCTAACATGACTGATTCTCGATGGTGGCCCACATTGTCAGTCTCAGCACTTTGCTGTTAGTAAATCGCTAAATATCGCTAAATATAACACTGAGGGAAAAGTTGATTTTCCCCAACATTCCTTTCATCCTCGTCATCGTCCGTAGCGGCTTCTGGATCTGCAAGCCCTATTGGCCGAACATTAGGCACTGGAAGCTGTACCTCGGCCATGAAAAGCTGGAGCTTCTTATGAAACAAAGATTCTTCACCCCCTATGAGAATCAAGGCGCTCTGGAGTGCGTGTAGCGTGTCTCTCGCCCCAAGAAGCATGCCGGTGCCAGTGGGCCTAGGGCCACTCGGAAGTCTCCTGTTGCAGGCCAGTAAGTCCACTAAGGAGTCGGCGATGCGGAAGATCTTCAACTCCTATTGACGGTTAGCCGATGCACAAGCGGAACATGGGGATAAGACCAACCATTCCGTATCCATGGGTCTGGATCGCCTGTTTGGAGACAGATGAGAAAAGCTGTACGGTCTCGTGAGCAACTGAGGCGGGTCTAAGCATGCTCAGCATGGCGTCATCCATGTTACTTGACATCTGATAGTGTCGAAGAGCGTATTGCCACCAGAGGATGTGAATCCAGTTCCAAGTGACCATGACGTTGACTCGCTGAATTTCAGGGAGTGTCGGTCCAATCGCTGAAACACTGCACTCAGCCATGGCCGACACACCACGGTAGAGGTTGTCTTCGGTGCGTGGGTCCGACTTTGGGGTCAGCCTTTCTCTTGTCATCAGGAGGTTATCATCGAGTAGCGTGAAAAGCTGAGCAAGCATCTGAAATGATGGATCCAGCCCACCTATTCCTGGTATTAGGCAGTCCAAAGACGGCCAATCTTGAATAGGTGAGAGGCAGGTAGGAAACCCATTTTGAACACAGAAAGTTCTGGAAGAGGAGTCAGCTATGCTGGCCTCGCCTAACTCGTTTTCAGGGGGGCTGTAACTGGATTCGAGGGGCGTTCATACCGCTCAGTGACAAACACCAGCCAAAAGATCCGCAACATGAGCTCCCTCTGCTCGTTTGGAAGTTGATCGAATGTTTCCGGACGATGTAGGTTCTGCAGAGAAAGTTGGGCAATGGCTTCATGCAAGTACATCGCCCCAGCTCGGATTCTTTCCGTATTGGCAAAGTAGATGTGCAAGAAGAATGCGGTCAGCAGGGAGTCGATAGATTCGCTCTCCCGGTAACTGTGTTGGTCACGCAAATATTGCGCGTGACGGGCAAAGCTTTCAGCAATGTCGTTTAGGTCAGACATGGACCCATTTTGCTTCGAAAATCGCAGTTGAGAAAGTCGAAGTTGCGCGATGACGGTGGCGCAGACCGCTCCAGCCAGTGCGTAGGCTTCGTAGTCATCGGGGGAGTTTCTGACGAGTCGGGATACTAAAGAGTCGATATCCACAATCGGCCAGACCCAGATGAGACAGTCCTTAAACTTGGTCAAGTATTTGATGTAAAGCCGAAGTGGCAAATTGGCATTGTCGTGACCTTGAGTCCCCAGAGGAGATAGTTGTGGGCTATCCAAGGAACTGCTCTGCGGTCTCGAAAATTGTCTTCGGCGTTGTCGAACTTGCCAATCCTCGCCAGTTGAAAGAGGCGACTCCAAAGGTGTTTGTGGGGTTTTCGGGCTCTCGGTGCTTGATTGAAATTCTTGATCATTCCGAATCTGTTCCTGGTACTGCACTATTTTGTTGGAAGTACTCATCCGAGGTCCTTTCGGGCCTCTCTTGCGAGGAACTCGAAGGAACGTGCATTCCAAGGAGCGCTTCCAGCACTCGGTGCATGGGGGCCCTCCATTGCATCGTACTCTCCGCAAAGAGCACCCGTCGCAGGGGTTGCTCACGCGTGTCTTTCGCTTTTGCATGGTTCGGTTGCTGGTGATCACCTGTCAGGATAGAAGATATTCTGACGAGATATTCAAGAGTGAATACACGATAGTTGAAGACAGTTGCATGTCAAAGGGGATTTCAACCGAATAAATCAACCGAACTGTGGAGGTGGGGAAGTTGGGTGCGTGCGCTGATTTGCTGGCCGCCGAGACGCTGTTGATATTCTGCCCAGTTGTTAGACTGGAAGTTAATGGGGAGTTTCAACGAGAAATAATGCGACGGCATAGTTCCGACCTTTTCGCTTGAATTTGTCGCCTAAAATTCCCCAGACCTGCCCGCATATCCACATAGAACAAGGCGGCTAGAGCCATGCAGGCTAGTATGCCCGTGGCTTGCGTTGTTAGTCACCTGATTTTTTACAGACGGACGGAATACCAAAGACACCAACAGCATCTTGGCAGTTGTCACTGACAAGTGCTTCCAAAGAAGATTCTATTCCCAAATTCTATTCTGACATATATATAGCATGCGTTTGGGAATGAAACGTTCAGACTGTTCACCCAGATTTCCCCAGACTTCCCCAGCTTCTCCAGATTTCCTTCGCCAGCTAACGCCATGAACAATTCCAGCCAAGGCGACTCCAAGTCGGCAGACGCAGTTACCGATGCAAAAGCCTTGGAGAACCAGAACTCGGACAGCCTGAGCAAGATGGGCTATGTCTCTCATGACGCTCAAGCGGCCACCGAAGATCAAAAGAACATGTCTGTTTTCGAATCATTCAAGGCATACCCGAAGGCGGTGGGATTTTCGATGGTTCTTTCACTTTGCATTGTTATGGAAGCTTACGACACTTCGTTGATCGGCAACTTTTACGGTCTCCCTCAATTTAACAGACGTTTCGGCGAACGTTTGGCCAATGGCGACTACCAATTGACTTCGACTTGGCAGTCAGGCTTGCAAAACGGCACTCAAGTTGGCCAGATGATTGGCCTTTTCTTCGGTGGCATTCTTGCGGAGCGGTTTGGTTACAAGAAGACGTTTCTCGGTGCTCTGATTCTCAACATCGCCTTCATCTTCCTTTTCTTCTTTGCCCAGAACATTGGGTTTCTGCTGGCTGGAGGAATGCTTTGCGGTTTGCCATGGGGAGCATTTCAGACTCTTACCACTACGTACGCTGCAGATGTAACACCAATGGCGCTACGACCGATGTCCGTAATCCCACCCTTTTCCCTTGTTTCGTTTGAGTCCGAAATCATCTGTCCTCTGTTTACAGCCCTAACAAGAGATCATACAGCTAATCATTTGTCTACTTTAGCATGACCACGTATACCAACTTCTGTTGGGTTATCGGGCAATTCATTAGCACAGGAGTCCTTCGAGGTGTGCTATCACGAACCGATGACTGGGCTTGGCGTATTCCTTACGCCATTCAATGGGCATTCCCGATCCCCATCATCGTTGGTGTTCTCTTCGCCCCGGAGAGCCCTACTTGGCTTGTTCGCAAAGGTCGTCTGATAGAGGCTCGTAAGGCACTGCGTCGCCTGGCCAACTCTTCTGTCTCAGATGCTCAACTTGACGTCAACATCGCGATGATTGCGCACACCAACGAGATGGAAAGACAAAATGAGGAAGGAACATCGTACATCGACTGCTTCAAAGGGACCAATCGGCGTCGCACCATGATTGCTTGCGGTACCTGGATAGGCCAAGTCGCCTCTGGTGTTTGGTTTGGAAGCAACGTCATCTACTTCCTCCAACAAGCCGGTTTCGACTCTGACAACTCTTTCAACTTCGGACTCGGTGTAAGCGCCATGGCTATCGTCGGAACCATTCTTTCTTGGTTTCTGCTTCCCCACATCGGACGTCGCACACTCTACGTCGTTGGCCTCGGCATCTTATTCATCATTCTCTTTACCGTCGGCTGCATGGGCATTCCAGCACCAACGGCAGGCTTGGGCTGGGCTTCTGGTGCTCTGCTGATGCTGTTCGTAATCACGTACGACATGACCGTTGGGCCGGTTTGCTACTGTCTGGTCGCCGAAATCCCTTCAACACGCCTCCGCATCAAGACCGTTGCTCTCGCGCGAAACTCGTACCTCCTTGTCAGCATCGGCGCCAACTTTCTTAACCCGCCCATTCTGAATCCGAGCGCCTGGAATCTCCGCGGGAAGGGAGGCTTCATATGGGCGGGTATCTGCTTCTGTGAACTGGCTTGGGCTTATTTTTACCTTCCCGAGCCTATGGGACGTTCCCCCGCTGAGCTGGAGATGCTCTTTGAGCAGGGTGTCAGCGCGCGCAAGTTCTCATCTACGAAGGTGGATGTGTTCTCCAATGCTAATTCGGAGAAGAGCGATGCCATGGTGGATATGGTTGAACATCGATAAATGATGGGCAACTTTAGTTTGAGTCCTGGCTGGTCATGCCATGACGTAGACACAATCGAAATTGACGATCAGGTACATTAAGCTTCTTTACCGATGGATATTCGATCCTTTTCCGATACAACTTTCATCTAGACATTTCCGTTTACCCATATGCACTGCATATCGGATATGTCCACAGGCGATGCCAATGCTGCCGTCTTCGCGACTTGCCATATTGGGCCCTGACCCGCCCATAAACCCACCACTTAAATGTCAAAACGTCCTGCCCTCTCCTGCAAGCTATGGTAAAACTGGATATCTTCTCGCATTTAAATTCTGCAACCTCGTATTCTGTCAAAAGTTGATGTAATTCTCGGCGCGGTCTCTGACCATTTTCCACATTGCCAACGTTGTGTGAGGGGTTGAAGCTCCGTTGCTGCCGATCGCGGCACAAAATCAACCCGGTCGTAATTGCACATCGTTGTTGGAATCGCCTGAAGTCCACAACGGCTCTTGGCAGTTTTAGGTAGTCGTGGCCCAGTTGGAAGACAATAAGTATAAATTCAGAGGCTGCCTCCGCCAATCGTAAGTTGCGCAGATGTTGCAATCTCAACCAGCATTCTCTTCTATTCATCCAAACGCAAAGTCACTTCCCACATACCGCTCACCAACATGAAGTTCATTTCTCTGCTTACAGCTCTGGGCTTCGTGTCAGCTTTTTCTGCCGCTGCTCCTGCCTCCACTGGTAGCGATGTAGAAATGCGCCAGACACGCGACGGCTTCTACTGCCAGGAGTGTGTTAACGGCAAAAAGGATTGTGTTGCCTGCACCGACGGTACATGCTTGGGGTGGACTTACGACTGCTAGATGGTGAGTAACACGGTTTCGACCGTTTCTCGTTTTGAAGTGTCCTCTGAATCAAACTCGCTGACAACCGGCTAACAGTAGCGGCATTCAGTTGACGGCGGACGAGTATAACGACGGGACTCATTTTTCCAGCGTCTGGGAGCGATTCCGAGACGAGGCGGCTCAAGGGTTCCCGATTGCAAATCTTCAAACAGATCAATAACGACCGTGGTTCACAGCTATTCAGTCACTATCTCGCGTCGTTGATGGTCAATATACGTATGGAGACGATGAATTATGTCTATAAGTGAAGCTTCGTCTAATAACACCCGAACGCTATGTGAACACCGTTCATACTCGGCACAGTCGACCATTCTGCGTAGGCAGTCCGTCAAGCTGGCGCGTGACGTACCAGTCATCACTTCCAACACCCAGGTTGGCATAGAACACTCCGTTAGGATCAATCTTCTGCTTGAACGCAAGAAGACGAGCGTACTTCTCCGTTCCGTAGAAAGACTGCTTGAAGTCGGGCTCAGTGACATCACCTTCGCTGGCATAGCCGCCACTTCCAGGCGTGACATCGCGCCAGGGCTGCATCCACTCGTTTGTCAAGAGCTTGGATCTCTCGGCAGCGACTTCCATGGAAGAACCAACAGGCCATCCGATGACTGAGATGGCGAACATGGCGGCTCCGCGCCACGCCGGATTGACGGCGTTATCGGGGTAGGGGCCGGGGCCACCGGTGATTCCGAAGCCGATGATCTCGCCGCCCTTGTCACTCAAGCCCTTGATGGCTTCGAAAGTGGCATTGAACTTAGTGGCATCGGCGAAGTTCTCGGTGGGGAAGAGACGGCAGGCAGTCTTAGCAGCCGTACCACCGACGAGCTCCTTGGGGAAACCGGCCTTCCAGGCAGGCAGGAAACTCGTGTGCTCGGAGTAGACAGGGGAAACATTGACGCCGAGGGCGGCCCACTTCGCGAAGAGAGGGGCAGTGAGGTCCTTGAGCTCCTGCAAAGTCATGTTGGGGGCGAACCAGGGAAGCATGGTGAAGGTGAGTGTTTCCGGTCCAGTGTGGAAGATGTTCCAGTACTCATAGTTGCCGGCCTCATTCCAGGTAGGCAAGCCCTCCCAGTAGGCCTTGACAGCGGCCCAGAAGGCATCGTTGGTGATGTTTGCGCCGGTGCTGAAGCTGAAGGTCATGACGGCAACACTGTCGAGCTTGGGGTAAGCCTTGACAACGTATGAGGTCACGACGCCGAAAGTGTCTGCACAGGGTCAGCTGTGGTGTCCCAATGTTGTGTGGTAAGATGAACTCACTGCCACCACCGCCACGCAGGGCCCAGAAGAGCTCAGTGTTTTGGTTCTCGTTGGCGGTCACAAATCGGCCATCAGGGGTGACAACATCAATGCTCAGGACCTAGAAACATCATTAGCAACGTTGTGTTGCATGCGAGATAGTCGGGTTGCTCCCACTGAGTCAGCTGCAATGCCATACTTGGGTGACATGGGCGAGTGGCCACCACCGGCCAGGTAGCCTCCGGCGTAACCAACGGTCATGCCCTCCCCGCCAACTGCGGTCACGCCATACTTCTCAGCGGCCTCATACAGTTCAAATCCTTGCACACCAGCGCCAACCTTGAGGGCCGGGCCAGAGTAGGATCCTGTCTTGTAGTTGATGTAGAAGTTGATGCTCTTTAGGAAGTGAGTCCAGACGGACAGAGCACCTGACCCGGAAGAGCGACCGTTGAAGTCGTGGCCAGTGTTCTTTACAACCAAGCGGAGGTTGAGATTACGAGCGAAGTTGACGGCAAGTTGGATTTGGGCCACGTTGGTAGCCTTGACGACGTATGAAGGGTAGCCACCAACGGTACAAGTACCAGCAGAGATGTTGTTCACGCCAGAAGGCATGCAAGTGAGACCTTGATACAAGGGACTCATCACCGAGGTCGGGTCCTCCGTGCTACAAGATGATCAGTCTAGTTCGCACAAGTGATGTAAACAGCTTACTGGATTGTTGAGTTCGTCCACTCGTTGGTGATGTACTCGCAGCGAGCAGCATCGTAGTTGCCAAAGTCATCGTAGCAAGAAGCACCAATAGGTACCGTCTCACTCACAGCGAATCCACTGAGAAGGTTGAAGACACTCCAGATAGGCTTACTCGGCCACAGGAGGTCGCCAGGGTATGTCTTGCACTTGTTGAAGGTGCGGGCCGAGCCAGAACGCTTCTCGCCTGTCGATGTACTGTCAAAGTCAAACAGAGACACATTAGACAGTGAGAGGTCCGTGAGGTTGGTCAGCACAGCATCGGTCAACTGTACTGTCTCCTCTTCTAGTAGATCGCCAGTCAATGCTTCCGCAGCCGGGGCGACGGTCGATTCGTTGGCCTCTGCGGGATGTTAGTCATGATGCCAGTCACCCACACCACAGGTCCGTCAGGGGGTTCATGCAGAGTGAAGAGGCGAAACCAACATACCAAGAACGGCATCATCAACAGTGATCGTCTGAGCGCCCGCCAAATTGGCTAGAGGCAAGGCGGCTGCCAGGAAGAGGACCTGGCTGAGGCGAGACATTGTACGTGCCAAGAACGATGGGGGGTTGCAGAGAGCTGAAAAAGATTGGACAGAGGGCGCGACAAGGTGGGCGTGAGCGTGCTTGCCAGACAAAACCTCCAATTGTGATCGCCTGTTTGTGGCTGGCGGTGCGGAAGAAAAAAGAGCGAGCAGACACAGCGAGCTGCACACTTGGATTTATAACATCCACGTGGGAGCGTTGCATCTGTTCAGCGGACCTCACATAATGCCGTTGGGTCGATAACATGAGAGAAAAAAGAGATCATTCTGGTGCCGACTGGTCAATAGCATCTTGTCGGCTAACTCGCATCCTGGACTATGCATGCGGAGATGGGGAACAGGAATCGATAGCGGGACGGCCACGACATCAGCCAGATTGCGAGGATGTGGACGAAGGCGACGTTAGGACGAGAAAAGGCCTCGGGCCCGCCCCCGGGAGGCAATGCACCGGGGGCCGGGTCAGCTTACTTGGATCTAGTATTCTTGTCTCGTTGGGCCAGGCTGTGGCTAAGTCTCAGCTAGGAGAGCAACATCAGTGGCGAGTCGAAAAACCCCGCGCCAGGAGGTTGCAGCGGCACAACATTGCCAACATCGGCATTGACAGACGGCGCAGGGTTAGGTTCCCCAAGACCATGGACGCAGGTTTTCTTCTAGATCTTCTCTGCCGCAGCCGTTGAACGCAGCGCACATCCACTAGTAACTAAGCGCGAAGTCTGTGGGCAGAACCTGCCACAGCCGGGACGGCGCGAGGTTCGTCTCTGGATTTGACATCTCTGCGGCGGCTGAGGCGCCTTCAGACTTTTGCGAATCTAGTAGGTTGAACATGGAGTCTAGACCTGAAGAAAGAGTGGCGCAGAGAGTGTCGGGAGAGGGAGATCATTCATCTCGGGCAAGGTCCCCGGTGAACCTTCTGCACGCTTTGTCCCCCTTCAGGCTCCGCATCTCCGCATCGCTCCCCCGTCTCTGCTGCCTTTCCGGCTGTCCGCGTCAGTCAATCTCCACTGCAGAAATCAGGGGACCCCGAAGGAAAAGATGGGATTCTGGGCGCGAGAATGAGGGATTTGCGCAGTCTTTATCCACATAATAAGGGATGTGGATAGTTCTGCGGGAAGCATACGAGTTTATTTTGTGATCTGCTATCGGCCAGGAAGCTGTCCCGCAACCACAGATCCAATTGTGTGGCCGCTGACGACCTCCATCTTGAATCAAGATCAATCCCACGACCATTTGGGGGCCCCAAGCCACTCCAAATGACCACTCATGATGACACTATCTACTAGTTTGCAGGCTAGAAGAGACGATATTTGCCGTGATAAGGGGCGCTTTGTGCTGCATGATTGCCTGCAATTTCAACTGCATCTCTGCGGCGTAGCAAACTCTCTTTCCTTGGACCCTGTCGCCACGTCGGGGGAAGAGGTAACACTCGGAAATCAGCAATACCGCTAAGTCAAAAGGTCGTGAGCCGAGTCGTCAGCATCTTGGTGCGATTCATGTCTGCGGGCTTGGCCAGGGTTGGTTTCCACCTCGCTAATTCCCCCGGCACGTCCTCTTCACCAACAGAAGTGCCTCGGTTGGCTTGAAAAACGAGGAGAATGTCGTATCGACGCAGAGAACATCCGCCCTCAGTCGCATTTTTTGATCTCACATCCCGGCCCCATTTCCCGGGAACAGCGACGCCTTACTGAAATTGTGCTTCACTGCGAACTGAGCTAATCGACAACGACGTCATATTTGCGGCGTAGCGAACAGGTAGGCAGCCAACGAAATATGCTAGAGATTCATCGCTACGCTAGCTTTTGGGTTCGCATATGCAGAGATTCAATCCTGTTTCGTACAGCGTGGGGTTCTTCAGCAACAACGCTACGCCACAGCTTGACTAGCTCCACATGAGGACAACAGTATCCATCTGGACCTGAAGATTTCATCGTGTTGGCACCGTCGGAACGATGTCATCTTATGACGAATAAATGTTCAATTTTATGCCTGTGCGTTCGTCGCCTTGTTCCATCTCGACTCCATTTTCCTGGGAAGCCAAAGGCCACTGACAGGGACAATCATGGGATGAATAGCGTCAATCCGAGGAATACGAGCTGGTGTACTTCTCCCGGTTCCATCCAAATAGAGTTTGGCATTATATGAAATCGCACGATTGATCCTTGTCAAGAGACAGTACACAGCTGCAGGAACTTGATATCAAGAGAGCCCTTCATGTTCGAGAACGCATCATCCCTGGCTAGCCCCTGGCACTCCTCGGCCGCTATCCCGCGACTGACCACTCACGACTTTGAGAAACCCGCCTCCTGAAGCCAAGTCTCGGATATGCAGAGCCCTAGTCCTTCCAGGCAGATCCTCTGTGGGAGGCCGAGGGCAGAAGTTCCCTCTTGATGGCGGCGGAGAGGCCCTGAATCAGTTTACTAACGCCTTATGTTCCGGCTAGGGATTCAGCAATACTACCCAAGGAGCGGAGATTTGAAGAGCTTCAGCCAGTTTCTTCGGTGTCAGGCTTCATCCTGCCCTGTTCTCGAAGACCTCTTTGACCGGGAGCTCGCGAGACCAGGTAGTACCATGAAACTAGGCTGTGTGTTCTGCACGTCTGTCACGATCAGGGCACCAACAGACAGGATCGAAATCTGGGTTTCCTCCACGCGACGCACTGTGGGTTGTTCTTCAAGCCTGCCTAATGAAAGACGGGAGTCAGCCACACGGTCTTCTCCTTTTGTGAGCATACGAGATAGCGAGTGATCATACATACCATCGGAGAGGTTGACGCCCAAGCCAATGAACGATCTCGCCGTTGGCGACAGACAGTACGGACTGGAACCTTGCAGCAGGCCTGTTTCTACGTCCAAGAGGTCGAAAGAGATCTATCGATCTGTATATATCTCACGAACCATCCCACGGGCCCCATCGCGGCCACCCGAGTTCCCTGTTTGTCTTCTCCCCTGGCCAGCTTTACCCCCACTACTGAACATTTTAACTTCAGTGCCCAGGCTGAGGGAGTTCAAAGTTTACTTTTACATACTCTTTCCCGAAGTTTCTGATGTTATCGCAGGTCATGGAGTCTCTGTGGCAGCGAGGCATCGAGGCCGAGTGGAAAGATGTCCGAGATATCCCGTCAACGCCTCTTCAGCAGGTGGCGATGGCGATATTGTTCCTGTTCACCTTTACAGCATTACTGAGCTACGTCTTGAGAATGTACAGCAAGTTCACCACAAAGCAGATTGGCCTCGGTATGCAAATCTCATTGCATGTACTTTGAACAACCATTGACTAAATCTCCAGACGACTACTTCATGACCGGTGCAATGGTAAGGATCATTCGGCAGTGTGCCGATCATGAAAAAAGTCTTGGCTGACACCAGTCGATGATAGTTCTTCTCTCTCGCGCTGCTCGTTCCGACGTACATGTTCTTCAAGTACTACTACGTCGGCTTTCCAACGTCGTCTCTGCCCGCCGACTGGGACCCGGCGCCGATGCTGTTCTGGAACTGGATTATGCAGGTTCTCTATAACCCAATTCTCGCCCTCGTCAAGTCGTCTGTGCTCGTCTTCCTCTTGCGACTGGGTGGTCACAAGCGCGGAGTAAGATGGACCATCTACGGCTTGAATACCATCAACCTGCTTACGATGGTTGCCATCTTTTTGACGGTCTTGTTCCAAACCATACCCATCAACGCTTTTTGGGATATGAGCGTCAAGAAACAGAGAGAGATTGACGGGCCCTTGTTCTACATTGTCAGCGCTATCATTACCATTATCACCGATTTCTTCGTCCTCGCCATACCATTTTGGATCTTTCTAGGATTAAAGATGCGCATGGCCGCCAAAATTGGCTTGATCGTGGTGTTCTTGGCGGGTGGAGTGTAAGTTGCTGGCTTTAGGCGCTCTCGCTCTTCTTACGAATCTTGCTGATCTTTGATAAGGTCCATAGTTGTAGCGATCATGCGAGTACACGAACTGCGGAAGAAGTTCTACAACCTAGACCCAGGCTACGATGCCCGAGACGGAGTCGGAGACACCTACAGCGCTATCGAAGTCAACCTCTCCATCATCGCCGCGTGCGTTCCTGCCTTGCGGCCCCTTTTCCGCAAATGGATGCCGGGCATGTTCTCCAACAAAAGCAGCAACGACAACGGCGTCTACAACAACAGCCAGTATGCGCGCTACGGAACCGGGTACGGCACTGGAACCGGCACCGGCACGACTTCGAAGCACCACCGCAACACCGTCGGCAACGGCTTTCCTTTGAAGGACATGCGCAGCACGCACACGGAGATCAGGGGCCACTCCCCAGACGGAAGCGAGGAGGAGATCATGACGTACAACGGCATTATGAGAACGACCAATGTAAGACAAAAGACGAAGAACGATTTGATGGTTTGATGAGGACGCTAAAGGCTTTTTTTCTTTTAAGGTTCAGGTTACGTACAACGATTCGAATTCTGTTATGATGGATAAGGATGGGGAATCTGGACAGGAGCGTTTGGAGTCTGAGAAGCCGGTGAGACGGAACAGCAAGTTCGGCGTGGGTCCTGGCGTTTGACAGGAGTTTGGAGTGTGTTGGCAAAGGGAGCATGGTTGATTCAGCATTTCCTTTGTCTTTCTGTAATGATATCAGGACACAGCAGTTGGTGATATGGATAACTGGTTCAGTGCCTGCCTCACAGGCTTGTTTACGCAATGAGGTGTCTTTCCTGTGCCGAAGTGATACCGATCCCATCGTCGGACGTATACTTTGATGGTATTAGGTGTTTTATTTCATCCTTACGTCAGGTCATGATCATTTCGCTACAGCTCTAGGGGTACTACAGCAAACCTTGAAGTAAGCTTGAAAGCGCAGTACTCTTTCCAATGCTCTTTGAGAAATTATCAAAAAACGTTCGATTTATCCCATCGGCTACGACTCGATGGGTGGATTAGGGCACAAGGCTTCACGATCTTATCCCATCAAGTGCTACCTGACGCCATACACGAGGGGGCGGGGTACAACTAATCAAATACTATTCCAATAAATCGAAGGCTTTTCCAGGCAAATCAGAGATTTCATCAAGATCAGATTTGGAGACATAACGGATACTTGATGTACTGGCGTCATGCAGCACTCAATGGGATAGCTACACAAGTGTAATGAAACAATTTCGACACTCCGTTTTCGAGAATGGCAAGTTCTGCTGCTAATTATTCTTCTGGCCGACATTAAACATATCATTCATCATTGGACATCTACTTTTCTGCCTTTTAGTCTTAATTAATTAGCCTTATGACAGTGATCAATCATCTCCCTAGCATTCTTGGGGACACTTCAGCAAGGCTAGAAGGTTGCTGCAAACGTAACGCGCCGGCATCAAAGTAATAAGCCTGATATACAAATGGTTTGATCCATGGGAGCCAAAGCCCACAGCTTACCAGTTCAACTGACTTAAGGCAATGAGAGTTTCAGTATCGGAACCTGGCCGTCATGTGGTAGACCTGGGAGTATGAGGGAAGCATCTACTCAGGTCCTGGGAGACTCTGCCCCTATGTGCTGTTTCCAGAGCCCCCTGCCCTTCATATTGGATAGGAGTCATCGGCACCGACCAAAAGCATTGTTGTTCCCTGGTTTCGGTAACAGTCAGACCTTCTCCAGATGAAGGACCAACGACTCAGACACCTGATTCTCTTGCGTCAATCAGCCCAAGCATTGTTTTACCCGGAACTGACTAGAAAAGTGCAGGATTTCATTCCATGACTTTTACAAGTAGCTACAGAGAGTCTTCGAACAGTCAAATTTGCGTCTTTAGATTTTCGAGCATTCCGTTATCCTAAGCGCTGATGAAGTGGCCAGGCGCATTTAAATAGGAGAACCCTGATGGCCTAGAACCCCTCACCGACCAGTGGACCTCCACCGACACACCGAGACAACTTACATTGCGTGCTTCCTTATTCCCACTCTAAATCCTCTTTCCTTAGCTGCATCGTAGCTCACCCTGCAATCTTCCCGAGACTTGGACCCTAGATTTACATGTTCGGGTAACTTCTTACCACACAAAAGAGAATCTATCAAGTTCAAAAGTCAGCCGAGAAAATGCACGACCTGACAAGTGTGCAGTTTTCTGGTGGGCTCGTCAAAGTTTTCTCATAATATACGGTCGCTGGCTCCCCCATGTTGACATCTGCATGCAAGAGGCTCACCACTATTCTTAAGTTTTGTTGTTCTTCGATCACGCCGACTCTCCTGAATTCATCTCTATTCCGCCTTTAAGCTTTGCCAACCCTCAGGATGATCCTTGGCCGGAAAGCTTGAGACCACCTTGAGACGTCGCATTGGAACGAATCGCGCCAATCACGACCCAGCATTCGTCGGATAAGACGGCGAGTTCATCTGATCTCAGTCACGGTCACCTGGCGACCGGGACAATGCTCAACATAACGGCCCTGGAGCTATCCGAGGGGTTGCTCAAATGCCGGCAGGCCGTCTGGGCAATCTCCCGCATCAAATGGCATCCTGCAAGGGCTGACAAGAGGGCAAAAAGGCGGCGGTCTTGGGTCCGCGAACCGCAACCTCGCGTGCCTTTATCCCGTCGCCTGACCATATCTTCACAAAACATGGAAATTCTCCGTTTCGTTTCGCACCAAGCCCAAAGAGATATCCGACCTGGGGGCACAGGTAATGGGGCCTCGCTGTACACTAGTATGTTCCCCTTGTTACGTATTACCCGATGCCTCTCCCTGGTCACTCCCCCTCGCGTCTCCGGCACTCATGTTGCATTGCCGTCCCAAAAAGGCAAACTGCCGCTGGGGCATCCCGGCCGAGACTCTTCCACTGGCGGCTTTTTCTCCAAGAGCGCACGATTGGCGGAGATTCCTGTTCGCCGTAGGCCAGAAAAACGTGTCAACCAAATAGGGCCCCCTTTTTTCTTCCCAAAGCCAGATTGATTGCGCGATTGTCTTACCTTAAGAAGTGGGGATGCGAAGGGGTCACCGCGGCAAACCTCTTCCCATTCGAGAGTGAGAAAGCCGACCAGCCGGGCCCGAACAAACTGCACAGCGCAGCGAGGAACGGAGATTCAAGGCATGCCACGCGCCCAGGTGTTCTGTTCGAAACGAGCAGAGCTACTGCGTGGTACGCTGCGTGTGGGGTTTCCTAGCCTTTCCCTCCCTCACTCCTCTCCGCTCAGCGGCGCCCTCGATGCGACCTCAGTCCGCTCACCTGATTGCTGGCTTGCGTTCAGCCGTTCCGCTCTGGGTGAACACTCACACTTTACATGGCACACACTGCTCAGGCCCGCGCCCCCTTTGGGTTGTCTCTCACGATGGTTCTCGCCCAATGATGGGCCGAGCAGCCACCCCGGACGAGTGGAATCGGCACGTTTGTTGCCTTTCGATATTGAGGAGGTCGATGGTGAGAAGCAAGCGACGGTTGGCCCATGACTGTGACTAGGGACAAGGTTTACTTACGGTCGTGATCTTTGTTTGGGAGTATGGGATTTCCCACAAATCCCGGCTCATGCGGAAAGCTTCATTAAGAAGACATCCCATCCCGACTTAAGACCTGAACTTTGTTTTTCCTTCCTTTTGAGGCTGTCATCTCTTTCTTAGCGACACCATCCTCCCTCTCTTTCTCTCGTTCGCTTGGCCGAATCATCACTTTCTTTGACTTCCAACTTGATCCATCTCCAACCAACACCATGCGTGCGACTCTTTCCGTAGTAGCCGGCCTCCTCGGCCTGGCCTCCGCCCTGCCCGCCGGCGACGTCGACTCCTCCGTCCTCGAGAAGCGCGCCACCCCGACCGTCTGGATGTGCGGCGACAGCACCATGGCCAAGGGCGGCGGCGGCTCCGGCACCGAGGGCTGGGGCCAGTACCTGCAGTACTCGTTCGACAGCAGCAAGGCCAAGGTCGACAACCGCGCCATCGGCGGCCGCAGCGCGCGCTCGTACACGCGCGAGGGCCGCTTCGACACCGTCGCCGGGCTCGTCCAGTCCGGCGACTGGGTCATTATGGAGTTCGGCCACAACGACGGCGGCTCGCTGAGCACCACCGACAACGGCCGCACCGACTGCTTCGGCGATGGTACCCAGACCTGCCAGACGACCTACAAGTGAGTTTTTCTAGTTGATGTTATGTGTGAGTGCAATATAGACTAACAATGGATGCAGCGGCGTCGCGGAGACCGTCCTTACTTTCCCTGCGTACCTGAAGAACGCCGCAACCAAGATGAGCGCCAAGGTGAGGCTCAACAATCGCCAAGTCCATCACACGCAGGAAGCTAACCCCAACCTAGGGCGCCAAGGTCATCATCTCCGCCGCCACCCCCAACAACGTCTGGGAGTCCGGCAGCTTCTCCTGGTCCGCGGACCGCTTCTACTACTACTGCTGGTAAGTCAACATCAACAAACGGCCTAACATGGTTGACACAATACTGACATTGTCGACCACCAGGCTCGCCGTCCAGCAGCTCGGCGGCCCCTCCAAGGGCTTCTACTTCGTCCCGCACGGCGAGTACGCCGCGCAGGCGATGAAGAACCTCGGCGCGACGACCATCAACGCCAACTACCCCAACGACCACACTCACACAGCCCCGTACCTCGCCGACGTGATGCACAAGGCCTTCGTCCTCGGCCTCGAGTGCGGCACCAGCGCGCTCGCCAAGCTGGCCAAGAACACCACGGCCTCGCTCACCTCGACCTACCTCGGCGCCTGCATCGACAACTACAACTCCACGGTCCACGCTCTCCTGCGATAAGCAGCCTCTCGGCTTTTTCTAATTGTCTATTACGAGCGTACATAAGCTTGGATTCGTGCACATACTTTCAGGATCTCGGGCGAGCTAGGACACTGATGTTAGTCTAGCTGCCTTGAGCGTATATACAATGCATAGCATATTGCCTTCATACCTGGCTTACACCCCAAGTGTCTGAATACTCATACTGAAAATCATGAAATGATGTCGAGGTTTTACGCGCGGCCGCAGCGATGCACAACTCACCTCCCAGACGCGGTGTCATCTTCCGACCGAAGATCGGGTGAAATTCCGACGTGAATGCCCGGTGTCCGTCAACGTTTCACGGTCAATAGCTGCACGACGATATTTTCGTAAGACCGAAACCAAGGATCCGGAGCCGCAGGGATTGGAAGCGGAGTGCCGGTGGCGAAGCTAGCTATTCTAAGCAGGACGACAGACATCGCGACCCGCATCATTGGCCCAGATACGACAGCCGCATTCCTCCGACGCTGCAGACCACCTGCAGCCTGCAGGGCATAGTACGACATGAAAATGCTTGAAAAAGCGGTTCCAGCCTTGTTTACCTGCCAAACAATTGAGTTTTTCTAGTCTGTCCCATCACTGCTTCGCGCCGTCTCTCACCAGACTTCAAGAGGTCTAGTACCATCTTCTCCCCCTTGCTTAGGAAACCCCGGCATCAAATCGCCGACCATGGGCTCGTCCGACAAGATCTCCGTAGAATTCCTCCCGACCGGCACATGTTGGATGCGCGAGCCGATGAGCGGGCAACCCATCACCAACGCCTTCGTGCCCTTCCGCATGCTCCGCTCATTCACCGGGCCATGGCTCGGGCCCCTCCCGGTGGGCGCGTTCCTCATCCGGCACCCCGCGGGCCCGATCCTCTTCGACACGGGCATCTCCACTAAGTGCAACGACGCCGGCTACTTCCCCTGCTGGAACCCCATCCCGGGCATCCTCAACAAGTTCGACGTGACCCCCGAGGACGCCATTATCAACCGCCTGGCCGAGCGCGGGGTGAAGCCAACGGAGCTGCAGGCAATCATCGTGAGCCATCTGCACCACGACCACGCGGGCGGGCTGAAGGAGCTGGCGGCGGCGGCGCCGGAGGTGCCGATCTACGTCGGGGGCGAGCACTGGGACGCGTTCGGGAAGCACACGATCTACGCGGCGATGCAGGGGGCAATCCCGTCGGACTGGCCGCCGGGATTTGAGCCGCGGATTTTGGATTTTGACGAGAAGAGGGCGGTTGGGCCGTGGGGGCGGTCGTGTGCCATCACTGCGAACGGGACGGTGGTTGCGGTTGATACGCCGGGGCATGTGCCGGGGCATATTTCATTGGTCGTCGTCGGTGATAATGACGACGGTACGAAGAAAACGTACTTTCTGGCTGGGGATGCGACGTACGGCATTCATTTGCTGGATGCGGAGGCGCCGGATGGGGCGAACAGTGACCCGTTCACGGCGTTTGAGAGTCTGAAGAAGATTAAGGAGTATGCGAGGCAGACGGATATTGTTGTTTTGCCCACGCATGATCCGGATACGCCACGCCTGCTGAAGGATAGGGTGGTGTATCGGCCGAAGGATGAGGCCAAGGAGTGAGCGGCTTGCGTCAATTGGGAAACGCGGCGTTTATGACACTTTTGTGATAGGCATAGAAAATAGAGTCAGTTCATGCACAGGCAGGCTTCTCATGTCAATATTTGATCAGATTTAAAGCCGATTAGGAACATACCCCTTCGTTCCAGTCATAGATGTTGTTAAGTCTGACGGGCTAGCCTCAGCCTAGGTATCAAGTTATCAACTTGGTGAACGGGGTTCCAGTGTTAAAACACACAAAGCCGGTTCATCCGGTCCTCGCCATCTCAACGCGTACAACAGATCTATCAGAAACAAACCATCGTAGACAAACACAAGGCTTCGAAACGGGGGTCCGCTGTGGATGCATCCGCAGCGGGACGAGAGCTCGGGCTGTAGATCCACGGGGGATCGGCAAGTGGGGGAGAGAGACGCGGGATGGTGGGCGGGTGATCGCGTTGGCTCGACCTTTTTCTACCTAGATGATGCTTCAGGATGTTGATGTGATCATTAACATGCTAACCAGCCATTGACGCAGAGCACATTGATAGCGATCCATGTTGGTTCAGAGAGTCAGATCCATGACTACTGTCTTTGGGACAGAATCATAACAGACGACGAAGCAACGCGCTCAGCACGATGGAGTCGTGTTCCGCCGTTAGATCGACCGACCGATACATCAACGTGGTGAGAATGGCAAGATGAAGTGGCCAGGTCTGGGGAAGCGGAAAGAATGTGAACAAATACACCTGCCTGGTAACCTCGAGCATTGTCACAAGGACCGTAGACACAATGCTGTATCTTGAGAAATTCAAGCAGACCTGAGAACCCATCCAAAGTACGATCCCACTCATCTTCGCATCCCCGAAATGTCCGACATGCTGACGCCAAGCTCACGCAGCTTCATATTCCCCTCCAATCCAAACGAACCACCGTAAGACGAACACTACGTCAATCTCGCCCAGCCAAGCCATGCTTACCCTCACCAAAGTCCCCTCGAGATAGACCCTCAACCCCGTCCCACATCCCACACCGAGCAAACATCACAATCTCGCCCGTATCGAACAACCCACCGACAAAATGGCCTCCGCAACCCTTCCCGACACAATGAAAGCCGTCCAGGTCGTCGCCTACAATGCGCCCTACGAGCTCACCTCGGTCCCCGTCCCCGCCGCCCTCGAACCCCACGACATCCTCGTCAAAGTCGCCGTCGCGTCCTACTGCCACACCGACAGCCTGTTCCACGCCGGCGCCCTCCCGCTGCCGCTCCCCATCACGGCCTCCCACGAGGGCGCCGGCACCGTCGTCGCCGTCGGCGCCGCGGTCGCGAACTTCACAATCGGCGACAGGGCCATGTGCGGCGTCCCGCTGGGGCTGTGCGGGAGCTGCGCCGAGTGCACCGGCCCGGAGCGGTACACGCACTACTGCCCCAACCAGAAGGGTATTCTCGGGATGCAAGTGGACGGGTGTTTGGCGGAGTATGTCCGCGCCGACGCAAGGACGAGCGTAAGGATTCCCGACTGCGTCTCGCTGCTGAGCGCCGCGCCGCTCGCGTGTGCCGGGAGGACGGCCTGGCGCGGGGTGCTGCAGGCCGGCTTGGAGCCGGGGCAGTGGCTTGCCATCGTCGGGGCGGGCGGCGGGCTGGGGCACTTGGGCGTGCAGATGGCGAAAGCCCTGAGGCTGCGCGTGATCGGGATCGATGCGCGGGATGAAGGGTTGGAGCTGGCGCGGCGGAGCGGCGCGGATGTCGTGCTTGATGCGAGGAAGGGGAACGCGGAGGTTGTTGCGGAGGTGAAGACGGCAACGGGGGGTGTGCTGGCGGATGCGACGGTGAATCTTGCGGATGCGGAGTCTGCTGCTGGGCTTGCATGCGCAGTTACGAAGATGCACGGCACGATGCACCAGCTTGCGCAGCCGGCTGAGGTGAAGATTCCGTTCTTGGAGTTGATATTGCGGGATATTACGGTCAAGGGCACTTTGACGTGCTCAAGGGGAGAGACGGAGACGATGCTGGAGCATATTGCGGAACACGGCATCAAATTGGAGAATAACGTCTTCCACGGACTGGACAAGATCTTTGAAGCATTGGAGCTTGTGAACAGCGGCAAGATCAGCGGTAAAGCCGTCATCATCGTGGACGAGGAGCAAGTGAAGGAGGATGAGAAGATTGGTGCCAAATATTAATGCTTTACTTTTTTTTCTAGTTTACAATTACAAAGGGCTCACTCATCATCTCATGACTGGTTGGACGCAGCTGCCGCCGTGACATCCTTGCGGTGCTTATCCCACGGGCTTCCTCCACGGTTCGTCGGGGTATCAGCCATATGGCTCGCAACCTTGGTATCAACCGGCCTCTGATGCCTCTCCTTCCCTTGACTGCCGCCTCCCGTGCCAAAGAAGCCCCCCAGCTTCTGCGAAATGCCACCCTCGGTGTTACTCGCGCCCGCGCTCGACCCCGGGCCATGTGTCTCAATCGCCCTGCTATTCGCATTGCCGCGTCCCTGCCCACCGCCAATCGCACCCGCGTCCGATGGGAACTTGTCCTTCGGGCCCTTGGGCGTGTCGCGGTTCGGGTTGTCCGTGTTGCCGCTCTTGAGGCCGGAGCCTAGGTCGGTGCCGCCGGTCACCTGGTTCATGCCCACGCCGGCGCCGCCCATGCCGAGGTCGCGTTTCGCGTCGGCCTGCTGCTTCTTGTTGGCGACCTCGTCGGCTGTTGGGCGGGGCTTGTTTGTATCATAGACTTGCTGGGCTGGGTCGCCGGCGGGGTTTTCGGGCTTGACGTGTCTGTTGAAGGCGTAGAGGCCGCCGCCGAGGAGGACTGCGCCTGCGGCGATGGGTGTTGCGAAGTGACGGGCAGCCATGATGACTGCTTTTTTACTTGATGTTTCTTTATCGAATCGTTTATCTCGGTGAGCTTTGCGTCTTCAATTCTTGGTGGCTGTGTGATGTAGCTGTGCTGTAACGTGATGACTGAAGTATTAAGAGGAACAACAAATGGAAAAAAGGCATATTACATTCGGAGCCCAGCTTCACTTTAACAGGCCCTCCTCCTGACGAAGTATGGCATCATCCCACCCGCACGAGGTTGCCCACTGCAAACGCGCTCATACCTCATCCGATGCGAGGGGCGGGCGCAGAATCGATGACAGCTTGTCGCAGAAGCGATGACATCAGGATTGTGGTGCGATGCGCATGTTCCACGCCGTGGCGTTTTAGCGGAGAAACCCCTTCTTTTTGCGGAATGCGGTTCTTCTTTTTGTCCACCCTTATGCAGGGCCGATCGGCAGGAACCGCAATCGATGACGATTTCGTTGATTCGCCAATCGAGCTACGTAGTTCGTGAAACGAGGGGCAGTGCCCGCGCATCTCAGATTTGTGGTATCATTCGGGGTAACTGTGTAGGGCAACTGGGTAATTTCATCTAGATGCGGATTTCCATCAATGCGTTGCATCGTAGCAGCAGCTGGCTTCATGTATGCCTGAGCGGCTGCTCTTCATCATCATCCTCGCCCTCGTCCGGTGAGAGGGACAGACCCGGTTCGGCGTCGGTAAAGTCCTTCACCGTGAAGCTAACCACTGTGATCTTGCTTTCTTCATCAGCAACAGCACCCTGCTGCTCCATCCAGTTCACCTTCTTCCCCAACAACGCTCTCATATACACACACACCACCGCCAGACACGCAGCCGCGATCGCCGTCCCCTCCATCACGACGAACCCCTCCCCAAACCGCGCATTCACCTCGTCCATCCCCGGGCGGCTCACATAGCTCTTGAGCAGCAGCCCCTTCGTCGCCAGTCCAAAGGCCGGAAGGAAGACAAACGCCGGCAAGGTGGACCACACCCACGCGCGGTATCTGTCCCAGAAGCCCGGCGACAGGGCCTCGATCTGGGCGCGCGAGCCGCGCGGGCAGGGATACACGCGCTTCAGGGCGGCGAAGTAGCACTGGCACCGCAGCCAACTCGGGCGCGCGACGATGAGGAGCTCGGTGAGAAATAAGATGCTGATGTAGGAGATGGCGAGGACGTGCGAGGCGTACTCCAGCGTGCCGGTCATTTCGAAGCCGTCGTAGCGGAACGTGTTGAAGAAGGGGGATGTGCACTGGTCGGCGCTGCGGAGGCAGGCCCACGAGGAGGGGTCGACGCCGAGATGCTCGCCGATCTGGATGAAGTCATATGGTAAGTTGGGCTCTGAGGTAGCGAAGGCTGCGGTCGAGGCGTTTGGGTACTCGTAGCCGAAGGAGGAGAGGAAGAGGTGCATTGTGAGATCGTATGAGCCTGGCTTCGAGGATGAGGGGACGATGCCGTCAAACTGCGCATTGTCAGCCACATTCCGAGCGATGCGCGGACAGGAATGACTGCAGACGCACTTTTAGTACTGACAGGCTGGACAGTCCCAACCGTTGGACGCCATCGCAGCCCCGTGTAACCCATGTGCCGGCGATCAGGGTCAAGATCTGTACGACGCCGGCGTAGAGTGCGAGTGCACATGCCACGATGAGAAGCGCTGTGCGACTGCGCTGTCGCAAGCCCGGCTTGGGCTGAATTTCTGCCTGGCCCATCTTGTTGTTGAAATGAGCTGTCCAAGACGGATTGAAATGCGCAGCCAAGACTTCCAGACGCGAACGCTGTCCCGAGAGATTGGGAGAGTTTCGCGGGAGCGCAGATTCAGATGAACGGAGGACGCGGAACGTGATGGAGGGGAAGGGGGGGGGCGCGATGAACAAGCTTAAAAAGCGATAAGAGGGGGATCGGCTTTCAGCTTATGCTGTGAGCCAGGTCCAGGGGTTGGTTGGTTTGCTCGTGTCTAAAAATGCTTCCCTTCGCTTTCGCAAGCCACGCGCGCGGGGTCTTGGCGTTGGTGGCATGGATGAGCGAAAGTCGCATGCTTGTGTGAAGTTGATCAATCATTTATTACTCCACGCATGGAAGCGCTTGTCAGTGAGTGAAAGTAATCCTTCCCGAGGAAATCGTTGGATTCTGGCACAAAATGGAATTCATCTGTTCAATTGCGCCTTAAAGTCTGGCAATCTGCAGGGCCGTTACTCAACCCCGGCACCATCCCCGGACCCGAACCAACGGCGGAACTCCGTGTGCTCGTATCCCGTATCAAAACCCGTATCACGGATACTATTGCCCCAAATCTGTGCGCCGCTTTTTCAGAATTCTTGACCTCAATTGTTGCTCATCCGTGGGCGACATCACTGCTTGATCTCCTGTTTGTGAAAGACGCCTATTCCCACCATCAGCACTCACTCCACCCGCTCCCCGACAGCACACACAATAATACTGACCGTCAATCTCCGGCATCCATCCCTCTCTCTGCGCGCAAAAGAACTCTCCCTTGGGCGGCACCTTGTCAGGCTCGTCGAACGTCCCCCACATGACGTACCGAAACTTGTCCGCCGCCGCCTCCCCGTACTCGCACACGAACGCGCCGCACGTGTCGCAGAACTCGCGGATCACGCCGTTGTCCTGCTTGAACTTTTTCGGCTGGCCTCGCGTGTAGGAGAAGCCTTCCAGCGGGACCTTGGGCCATGGAGGGATATCAGCGCACCGCCTCGGTTTGTTGCGACGGAATGAAGGCCGGCATGGAGGCCACGAACCTTGGTCGTCAGACCGTAGTTGGTCCCAAAGGCTCTCTTGCAGCTGGAGCAGTGGCAGAGAGATGTCCTTGCATCGTCCGTGGAGGCGAGTTTGGCGGAGTAGTGTAGTCGGGCGCAGACGCAGCGGCCGGTCAATGTGGTGGCCATGATGAACAGAAGATAGGCAAGGTGAAGTCGATTGAATTGCTGTGTTCGGGATGAGACTCGTCCAAATTCAGTCAAAGGTCTCAAGAGATCGGCTTCTCCTTTATTTGAAGTCACTCGTCACGAAAGGTGTTCGTTGACATGATGTAGGTGCAGGTGCATCAGCGGGAATGACTGCCAGCTGACGTCACGATCTTCGGATACTCAGACTCGGCATCCTCAACCTCGCTCTCTTGCGTCTGAGTATCCCTTTAGGGGCGGAAAATAGCTCAGCCAGGGATTATTTATACCTCCAGGGGTAGTTAACTAATTACGTAATTCGATTAATAATTAACTCTACGCGAAGTATATTACTAATAGGGGTTACTATACCCTTCTACTACCTAAAAAATCCAGCCTATAGTATTACTATCTAGGCGTTTTTACTATACTATTTTACCTAGTAGTCACTAGTATAATAGAAGGGTATATCGCACTTAATATAGCCCTAATATATATAGCGCTATTCCTAGCTACTATTTCTATTTACTTACCCTAATATAGTCCTTCTAAAACGCTTTATATAGGCGTAGTAACGCTATTCCTTCTAATATTATCTAAGTTTATAAGGGGGGGCCTCTATATCTTAGATAGGTATAAAGTAATACTTTCTAATAGCTATAAGCCTAAATTTTACTATTAACTGTTCATAAAGCTCTTATTAGAAAGCTATAGAGGGCTTATTATATATAGGGTTTGAGGCCTTATAGAGTAGGTATGTATTAATAAGTATAACCCCTATAGTATAAAAAAGTTAGCGAATATAGCACTAAAAGTGCCCTGCAGACCCCTAATATACCTAGTAAGTATTAGCATAGGTATAAGCGTATTTAAGGGCGTAGTATATACGCCTATATAGTATAGGGTTATAGATAGGCTTATGTTATAATAAAAGGTGATAATCCTAAGCATTTATAGGCATTTAATTATATAGATAATAATAAGGAA